>NW_015390221.1:0-11674 GCF_001527695.2 Protobothrops mucrosquamatus
ACAAGCGGGTCTGGCCTAGGGAGAATTTTTAAATAGGGACAATTTTAATTTAATTTTTAATTAATTATACAGCGAAAAAAAATATTTGGTTTTTAACAGGTTTTTATGGGGGGATGATGTTTTATGTGTTTTAATATGCTGTAAGCCGCCCTGAGTCCTATAGGGAGAAGGGCGGCATATAAATCCATGTTAAATAAAAAATAAATAAATAAATAAAATATTACAACATCCCAACCCTGTTTTTTTTTTGAATGTCCATCTAGGATGCAGGACATCACAGCAGCACAGCCAATGCCTGGAGAACATGGCAGTGGTTTGCATGCAGTCACTTAGGAATAGCCAACCGTCAAAGTTTATCTAAAATACTTTTCATCAATCTAGGTCTCTTCAGAAGACCTAGATATGGGTGATGGATAGTTTAAGATGCAAGTGTCAGTCTTATATAGCTTCTAAGATCTGTATTTCTCTTCTTTTCTCTTAGAGGTGTATTTGATATTGTATCTCAGCATTAGTCTGAAAGTACATTTCTCCCTTGACATCTCTGCAATCCAAGAAAGTAGGGTGGGTCCCTTTTGGAGAAACTTGCCTTGCCCACATTCCTTCTGCCAGCTCAGCTGCCTCTTACCTGATCGTTACCTAGCCTGTGGTTCTTTCTTCTGTCTCCCAAGGCCATTCCCACATACCATTACAATATTACATTGGTAGACATGTTTGCCAATTCAAGGATGTGTGAAGAGCCCTTCTATTCATCAATGAGAAAAGTCAGCTCTGAAACTAATGTAGTTTGTCTGAATAGGAGAGTCTGGAAAACTTTCATTTGCTTGTTTCAACTGCAAAGAGTGTAGCCTCCTTAGAAAATCCCTGGGCAAATTCTGAAACAAATTCCCTCCCTGCCTAATATCCCTTAGGAGTTCTTGCAAGGATTTAAATGTATATTTCGCTGAAGATTATCTTTGAACTATACCCAATGTGTTCGAAATTTATTTCAAATGTCAAGTACTTGTCAGGTCTATCATTCATATTCTGGTGTCCTGCCATTATGCTGAGGGGGAGGGGGAATGGCATGCTTAGGATTTTTTGTTTCTGCTGTTTGTTCAGGAATTAGGGAAGGGGACTGTCTTCAGAGATGGGATGGGCTCCTTCTAAGCTAGTTTTTTGCCAGATTCCAAGGCCACTGAGCCCTGAGTGTGGACTGTTATCTGCCTAGCACCTCAGCGTTCTCAAAATATCTTCTCGGCTTCACATTGGCTGCCGGTGGACTGGTTAGGGCAGACATGTCAAACACAAGGCCCGGGGGCTGGATGTGGCCCATGAAGTGGTTTCATGTGGCCCGCGAAGCCATCCTGGAAACAGTGAGGGAATGGCCCCTGCTGCCATGGCCCTGGCCCAGGCCGGCTGGGAGCCAATGTACAATTTTGTGGTGGCCATCTATGCTGAAATGCATTCAGTCTTAGCTCCACAAGGCCGTCTGGAAACAGTGAGGAACCAGCCCCTGCCGTGTCAGCCCCACCCCCTGGGTGCATGCTGGGGAGGTGTCACCCTTTGTGAGGAATGAAGAAATGCACCATTGCCTGGAAATGGCCAGCAAATGGTCCTCGCCTACTTCACATATCCGGCTTGATGGGCTCTGCCCTGGTCCCACCCTTTTCTGCCAGAGACCCTCAGATCTGTCCCATTCCTGCCCAGGCCCCCCCAGGCACCTTTGACACGAATGATGTAGAGCTGGCCACTCCCACCCAGTAAGCCACACCCACTCCATCCACGCCCACCCAGTAAGTCACACCCACTCCATCCACAGTTACTGGGCAGTTACTTCAAGGAGTTACTTCGGGGTAGTTTCTTTATTGTTGATCAAGATAAGAATCTTGCCAGACAAAAGGATGATCTGCATAAGTATTAGATCTACCCTTAAAAAGGTTATGGAGGATCCAGCTCTGTACCACATTTCACCAAATATCACCTCTGTGGTGTAGCTGTAGGGGAAGTGGGTAGAATTAAAGAAACAGGGTGTCAACATCCAGCTCGAGAATCCAAATAAAAGTCCAGGTTCATTCCGTTTTTGAAAATATTACTGTTTATTGAATACACAGCATGGTAATGTCAAAGCAAAACTAACTCTGAGGTTCCCAGGCACCAGTACACAGAATTAAACAGTAATTTTTTCAGCCAAATCCCCACCCTCTCTGGTAAATCATGCAAACAATTTCACTTTGTTGTGGGAACCGTCTGCTTCCTCTCCACACCTGCTGCAGTGTCCTTGGAAAGGTTTCAAGCTTTCATGGTCTTCAGCAGAATCATAGTGGTTTCATTTCCCCATCTAACCAATTCTAAAGCAATGCCTCCCCCCCCTTATTCTAATGGCAAGTTGAAATGAAGAGGCACATAGCTGCCAAACTTTCATTCTTGACACAGAGTTTTGAACCATTTTCTAGTTTGCTTCTGTTCCAGCTTGGCTATCCCCACACATAGGCACAGTGTTTATGCAGAGGCTCACCTGTTCCCTAAACCACACAAAATTAAATTAACCCTGTTGCTTTGGGCAAGCACCAAACTAAGGGCTAACCACCCCAGCTAGGCTTATATAATATGCTGACTACATATTAGCTCTCTAAGAAGGCTGCTAAGCAGTCTATAGCACATAAACATAATGTCATAATAAAATTATAACATCATCTCTTGTTAACATTATTTCTTGACTTGCAACCATTTGTTTGGTGCCCATTCAAAGTTACAATGGCACTGAAAAAGTGACTTATGACTGTTTTCACATTTACGACCATTGAAGCATCCCCATTGTCACCTGATCAAAATTGAGATGTTTGGCAGCTAGTTCATATTTATGATAGTTACCATGTCCTGGGGTCATATGATCACTTTTGTCTGCTATGCAGACTTATTTTTATTTTCATTCAAAGATACAGCTGAGACAGATTTTTCTCACTGTTAGCTGTATACAAGCCCCGTTCCCAGCAGTCCTCCTAAAATTGGCACGTAACAACTGTTAAGTAACAAGTTGTTCCAGTTTTATGTTTTCCTTACCCACTAAATCACTTCCAGATGTTTTTTCTTCCCATTGTTAAGAGAGGGGGAAAAAAAGTTAAATTAACACGTTTTCTTTAACTTGAACTCTGTCAGCTGCAGGGCAGGCTAGCTTACTACCTAATTTATTTTATACAGAGTTAAAATCCCAACACATCAAGGAAGATTAAAGAAAGAAAGAAGGAAATCAGCCTTCTTTAGAACCAGCTTTCCCTTTTGATGGTTTCGCCTTTCCAAAAGAGGCCCAATTGCAAAACATTTTGGCAGTTCAGGATTTTTCTGGAACTTGTTTTCTTCCTTCTCCTTGCCTCCACCCAGCTCTACAAAGGAGAAAACGCAGCTCCCAGAGAAAGCCGTGTCTGCTTTTATTCCTGCGAAGCAACTGAGAAAAATCAAAAGGAGTAGTGATCCAGCCTCAGAGTTTCGGGTGAGTTTCTAAAATGTCTAAATATTTTCTCTGAGGCACGGTGGGTAAAAGGGGGAAGATAAATCAAGACTCAGAAGGCACAGAAAATGTTTTTGAAGGCATCTAGAGCAGTTCTCAACCTTTTTAATGCCGCGACCCCAACTGGTCGTAAGTCGAGGACTAAACCGGTCGTAAGTCGAGGACTAAACCGGTCATAAGTCGAGGACTAAACCGGTCGTAAGTCAAGGACTACCCAACCGGTCGTAAGTCAAGGACTTTCCCTGCCCGGGAGTGCCGCGCATGCGTGGTTCCACCCCCTGCGCCAGCCAAGGCGTAGCTGGCAAGCGGCAGAGACGGAGCAGGCCGACCACCAGCTGGCCCAGCCCAAGGGAGGTAAGGCACCCACCGGAAAAGGGGGGGAAAATGGCAGACAAAAAAAAATGGCGGACAAAAAAAATGGCGGACAGCCTTGCTTGGCGACCCCCATGAAATGGTCGATCGACCCCAAATGGGGTCCCGACCCACAGGTTGAGAACCACTGATCTAGAGTGACCTCCTGGTTAATGATCAGAAAATCAAAGTTGGAAGGGGCATTTGCATTATTGCATCCAATCCATTCCACCGGATCTCCAACAGCATCTTTCTAGTGTTGGAAGTCAGCACCCACCCACCCTCCTAGAGAAGGAAATATTTTGGAGAGATATTAAAAAAAGGCAGAATATTATATTTCCCCAAAGTAATAATAGAAAAATCCTAGAAACCAGGCCCTAGAAACCTGTCCCAAGTAGAAACTCAGGAAACCACCTTTTAGAAATGCAGATTCAGTAATCTATTCAGAAAGACTGGGCCACCTATTCATAAGCAAAATGCCTTCAGCCATAGCCCCAGAGAAGGTTTGAGCTGATGGGATTAGAAAAATAAAGACTCCAAGGAACATGACCTTTAGGAGGGTTAACCCACCACCATTAGAATACCAAAAGGGCACACAGAACCCCAGGCAGTGGTGGGATTTAGCCAGTTCGCACCAGTTTGCCAGAACTGGTAGCTAATTTTTTGTTGCCCAGGCCCAGAATGGTCTTCCAGAAGCGGCATCCACACAGAGAACCAGTTGTTCACATATTTGAATCCCACCACTGACCCCAGGTCAAAGTTCATTGCACAGGAACAGGAAGAGCCTCAAATACAATGTCACAGGAACAGGAACAATTCCAGACACAAAAGCCCAAGAAGGTATAAAAATTCACCACTCCCAGCTCCATTTTGTCAGCCACCCCAGAAGCACATGCTGTGTCACTGAAGTTTCTGGCAACTCAATAAAGTCTCCATTTTCTTGTTCCCAGCTTGGATTGGACCTGAAGATTTTTCTTTCAATACTAGCTTCCACTTCAGTTTCTCTAGAGCAGAAGTTTTTCTGTTCCCTATTTTGAAATCTAAATGCATTTCCCAGATTTGGTTCAAATCTACTGTAATTTCTGCATGGAATCTAGAATAATTGGGCTAGGAGATCTGAGAATTTCTTTCTACACTTTGTTTGCTCTGTAACCAGGAGGATGCATTCAAACTCAGTCGTCACATTCTGTTTCTTCCTCCTGTTCACTTGATTCTTCTTCAAATATCCTCCTGAAAGCTTGCAGTTTTTAAGTTGAGCAAACAATGCCTAAGCTGAACTACTTTTGTTGTTGTTAGTTGCGAAGTCGTGTCCGACCCATCGCAACCCCATGGACAATGTTCCTCCAGGTCTTCCTGTCCTTTACCATCTTCTGGAATCCATTTAAGCTCACACCTACTGCTTTAGTGACTCCATCCAGCCACCTCATTCTCTATCGTCCCCTTCTTCTATTGCCCTCGATCTTTCCCAGCATTAGGCCCTTCTCCAGTGAGTCCTTCCTTCTCATTAGGTGGCCAAAGTATTTGAGTTTCAACTTCAGGATCTGTCCTTCTAAAGAGCAGTCGGGGTTGATCTCTTCTAGGACTGACTGGTTTGAACGCCTTGCAGTCCAAAGGACTCGCAGGAGTCTTCTCCAGCACCAGAGTTCAAAGGCCTCAATTCTTTGTCGCTCAGCCTTTCTTATCGTCCAACTTTCACAGCCATACATTGCAACTGGGAAAACCATGGCCTTGACTATACGCACTTTTGTTGGCAGGGTGATGTCTCTGCTTTTTAGTATGCTGTCTAGATTTGCCATAGCTTCCGTCCCCAGGAGCAAGCGTCTTTTAATTTCTTGGCTGCAGTCCCCATCTGAGGTGAACTACTTTATAGGTCAATAAATAAAATTTTATTTCTTCTTTTCCAAAGGGTGCTTAATATCTACTTTTTTTTCATTTAAACTTTTTTATTTTTCCCAATTCTCCCCCATACATATACCGCAATATTTATCATGTGTTAACATACATTCTTTTTACATTCTTATCTATCAGATACTTTTAATAAAATAAAATAAATACATACACATAGATTTTGGTGTTGCTCGCCCATTTCCCCTTTCACTGTATCCACACTCCTTCTTCTCTACCTTTTCTCCCTTTCTTCTCTTTCTTCCCTACTTCCCTCTTCTTCCTCTCCTCTCCTCTTTCCTTCACCACTCCCCTTCCCTTTCTCCCTTACTCCCCACTTCTCCTCCAACCTTCCTACTTCCTTCCCCCCTCCTTCACTCTCTTCTCTCTCTCCTCTCCTTTCCCTCTCATCCCTCTTCAGATACAATTCAGGGCTTTTATTGACTTTTTTTCCTTTGCAGCTTCGATTAATGTTTTTAATTGCTCCTGCTGTTAGATATATCCTTGAAGATTGATGAATAATATGTTATAAAGAAATCTTGTAAGACAAGTGATTTTGTGCGGCTTAATCTTAAAGGTTACAGAAAATGGGATGAATATTTAATAGATTATCCTTACTCATATTTTTTTTTTAAAAAAAAATCTTTAGCCTACTTTCTCTTCCCTCCCTTCCAACTCAGAGTTACTTGGATACAAAATTGTCAGCAGTGCACGAGTGAATACTCCATTTATCTTAACAACAAGATCAAAGCCAATAAAAATAAAAATGTTGTTAAAGTGGTACTGCAGTGATAGAGTAGTAAGGAAAATATTACCTCTGTTCTTTTTAATACAGGTAGTCCTTGACATACGATCACAATTGAGCCCAAATTTTCCGCTGCTAAATGAGGCAGTTGTCAAGTGATTTTTGCCCTATTTTACAACCTTTCTTGCCACAGTTGTTAAATGAATCACTGCAGTTGTTAAGTTAGTAACACAGTTGTTAAATGAATCACTGCAGTTGTTAAGTTAGTAACACAGTTGTTGAATGAATCTGGCTTCCCCATTGACTTTGCTTGTTAGAAGATTACAAAAGGTGATCACATGACCCTGGGACACTGTAACCATCATAAATATGAGTCAGTTGTTAAGCGTCTGAATTTTAATCACGTGACTGACGTGGTGCTGCAATGATCATAAGTGTGAAAACATGACTTTTTTCAGTGCTGTTGTAACTTTGAACGGTCATTAAATAAACTGTTGTAAGTCAAGGACTACCTAAATCAGTTGAATTTTTTGGCAATAGCTTTGTTTTTGCCACTGTGCATTCTAGGAAAAAAATATATACTCCACACTTTTCATTTCCTTCACAAAAGCTATTCTCTTGTAACAATCTTTTTCTGAATGTCCATTTAAGATGAAGGATATCAGAGCAGCTCAGCCAATGCCTGGAGAACATGGCAATGATTTGCATCCAGCCACTTAGAAATAGCCAACCTTCAATCAATCAACCAGAATAGAGCTGGAAGGTACCTTAGAGGTCTTCTAGTCTAACCCCCTACACAAGCAGGAGATCCTATACCATTTCAGACAAATGGTTGTCCAATCTCTTCTTAAAGTTCTTCAATGACGGAGCACCCACAACTTCTGGAGACAAGCCATTCCATTGATTAATTGTTCCCACTGTTAGGAAGTTTCTCCTTAATTCCAGGTTGCTTGTCTCCTTGATTAGTTTCTATCCGTTGTTTCTTGTCCTGCCCTTTGGTGCTTTGGAAAATAAATTGACCCCGCCCCCTCTTCTTTGTGGCTGCCCCTCAAATACTGGAATATTGCTATCATGTCATGCCTAGTTTTTCTTTACTCTAGACTGGCCACACCCAACACCTTTTGTCAATCTAGATCTCTTCAGAAGTTCTGAAAATCCAAAAAACATCTTGGTTTCTGCCAATGGATAGTTGGGGGTGCAATTCTCACCCCGATATCAATTCGATGGTCTGTATTCTTTTCTCTTGTAGGTGGAGTTGACACCATGCCTCAGATGTTGACCTATTCAGTCCTGGTACTCTTTGTGACATTGCTGCTGGGATCCTTGCCAACTCTTGCCCAGAGAGAAACCCGTCATGAGAAATTCCACCGGCAGCACGTTGCTGCAAAGTCCAACACGCTGGATCCCAGGCTCTATTGCAACCGGATGATGCAACGAAGATGTATGACGACTGTCAAGTGTAAACCTGTCAACACCTTCATCCATGGGGAAGATACAGCAGTGGATGCCATCTGCAACACTGGGGGGACTCACTCAAGTGAAAATTACTACGACAGCAATAGCTTGTTTGAGCTCACCCGTTGCCAGTCGACAGGCAGAGGGACTGAGCCTCCCTGTTCCTACCAAGGCTCGCTTACCACCCAGCGGGTCAGAGTTGCCTGCGTAAATGGCCTGCCAGTGCATTTCCAACAAGCTCTTTAGAAATAGCGATGGCCACCATTAGAAATATCATTGACCATGGTGGCTAGTTAGAGATTATATATCTTCAGCTATTTTAGAAGCCAAGAGGATTCCAAGTCCTAATTTTAGTGCAATGCTGTATTTCAGTTACAATTTGCTGTTGACCATTTTTTTCATTTCTTTTTATCTGCCTTCCTCTCTTTAGAATAGAATAGAGCTGGAAGGGACCTTGGAGGTCTTCTAGTCCAGCCCCCTGCTCAAGCAGGATAACCTATACCAGTGGTGGTGAATCTATGGCACACGTGCCAGAGGCAGCACTCATAGCCCTCTCTGTGGGCATGTGCGCCGTCGCCCCAGCCCTGCCTTCCCCCATGGCCCCCTCCTCACCAGCAGCCCCCCCAGAGGAGAGTCACCCCTGGGCGTGGCCCATGTGCAGCAGCGCAGCCAAGGACATGGCAGCTGGGCAGCAGGGACAAGACTCCGCCCTGTTGCATGCAGATGATGCTGCAGGGTGCAGGCAGAGGGTGTGGCTGCCATGGTGCTGCAGGGCCACCTGGGCAATCTGCTGCAGTGGGCCGTGGAGGTGGTGGGTGGCCCTATGGGTGGGTGGGGTGGGGTGGGCAGGGGGCAGGGTGTTTTTGGGGCACTCAGTCTCTAAAAGGTTCACCATCACTGACCTATATCATTTCAGAAAAGCGACTGTCCAGTCTCTTCTTAAAAACCTCCAGTGATGGAGCACCCACAATTTCTGAAGGCAAGCTGTTCTACTGGTTAATTGCCCTCACTGTTAGGAAGTTTCTCCTTAATTCCAGATTGCTTCTCTCTTTGATCATTTTCCAGCCATTGTTTCTTGTCCTGCCCTTTAGTGCACTGGAGAATAATTTGAATCCCTCTTCTTTGTGGCAGTCCCCTCAAACTCTTCTTTCAGTTTTCTTCTCCAGCTGTTTTAAGACAAGTTGGGGACTTCCAAATAGTTTGGGGCTGTGATTTCCCAGGACTCCCAGTCAGCATGGCTGACAAGAACTCTGGGAGATGTAGTCCCAATGCAATTGTGGGGATCTGAGCTGTGGAAGACCTGCATTTGGCCAACATAGCTGGACCGGGTGACCACAAGATGGCTGCAAAGTGAAACACAAAATCTGTTGGAGAATTCTAAGTGTTGTAGTTTACATGTCTGAAAGTTGCCAGGTCTGAAAAATAGCAATCTGAAGTTTTTGCTGCCACCTAATAAGACACTCAACCCAAATATTGCAACAATATATTTCAGTCTCTCTTTTTTTTTTTTGTTCTGTACTGCCTTCTAGTGGCTTTGAATCACAATTTTACTGTTGTACCCATCAAAATCCTAACATAGCTTCTCTAACCTCATATTTTCAGTTATTCTGCTTTCTGAGGAAAATTAGGACTAACAATTCTGCATAGAAAACTGGGAAAACTTCTCACATGATATGCTCAAATTATCTTTATAGGGTCACATTATTTTTTGCTAAGAAATATTTTCCATGACCATCTTTCATTTTAAAAAGAGGCCACCATTTGCTTTCCTTTCTAGGGATATGTGTTTTGAAGCATAATGCTGGTCTGTGACCATAATAAAAATTGATTGATTGAACTGAAGCATAATTTTAGGCGCTTGGAGAAACAGAGGTGGTCTGAATTTCTTTTATCAATATAAAATATAAAAAGTATAAATTAAATTAGAATTAAATTAATTTTACATTAATTCAATTAAAATATATTAAGTAAATTAAAATGTAATTAATTTTAAGTTTCAAATTAAATTAAAATGTAAGGCAGTTTTCTTTCAAAAATAAATAATTTTCTTTAAAAAATATTTTTTTTTAAAGAGAATTGAATTTCTGAGCCATTTCTGGCTCAGATTGATTCCTGATCACCGAAAATTTCTGCAAGCTGTTATGTCAGGGGAGTTTTCACCTCCATCACAAATCGTTTGATGGAAAAATCACGAATGAAACTGTATGTTATTATTTCTGGGATTGATGGAATGTGGAAAATATCTATTTCACAGCTTATGCCTGAATGCCTTTAGTAGCTTCATGCAATAAAGTCATTGTTTACATACAGAATGGCATTATATTATGTCTACTACTATTACTGTTCTTATTTCAAAATGAATGACATTTTTTTATCTGCTGCTCCTTTATTATTTTGCCAGCCCCAAAAGTTTTAGAAGTGCCTCTTGTGTTGGGCAATGGACATGACACCCATTAGCAATATTGTTAGTTTAATGCAGACATGTCAAACTCACGATGTCACATGATGTCGCGCAATGTATCGGGACGGTTTTGCCATTGCCGATGACGCATCCAGCCCACGGGCTGGCAGTTTGACACCCCTGGTTTAATGCTTTTTAATATTCTCTTTGAATGACTTAGGACAGCTTATTCACTATGATAGCCATAGTGATACCCATTCCTTTAGGGCAGACATGTCAAACTTGCGATGTCACGTGACGTCGCGCAACGTATCGGAGCTTTTTTGCCATTGCCGGCAATGGGGTGGGCGCGGCTCTGGTATGATGAAACTGGCCCACGGGCCGGCAGTTTGACACTCCTGCTTTAGGAGAAAAAACCCTTAGATTTAGACTTCAGAAATGAGCTGAATGTTTGCAAAGAGTGTAATAGGGAAACCATGTGATTATTTAAAAGTAGGGCTACAGATCTGGACTGCAAAAATACTAGAGTGTCACTAGAGGGCACCACTATTTTTGAAATCTTGTAAACCAGCAGGGAAAACAGATATTCACTTAATATCTACCCAGGTTAACCCAAGAATGCCTGGAGAGAGTAATGGTATCGTCTTCTGGACTGCCCATCACCGGGTTTTAACCTGCCTTCCTCTGTCTGGTTGAAATTGAACAGAATTAGGTGTGTGATACTGGAAGAAGTGCCTCTACCCTGTATTGGTGGGGATGGAAAGATTCCCCTCGTTGCAACTGTGGTGCTGATAGGCAAACTGTTAAACATATTGTGCAAGATTGCCTAACACATGCATTCTCTGATTCTCTAGAACAGGGGTAGTCAACCTTGGCTCTTTTATGACTCGTGGACTTCAACTCCCAGAATTCCTGAGCCAGCTGTGCTGGCTCAGGAATTCTGGGAGTTGAAGTCCACGAGTCATAAAAGAGCCAAGGTTGACTACCCCTGCTCTAGAAGATCTGCACGAAGCAACTGCCATAAGCGATCGCCTGGATAGCTGAATTGAACATCCAGTTATGCGGCCACTGCCGTATTCCCGTAGAAGTTTCATATATAAATATGAGGATTGTGTATATATGTTTACTTCTCTTTTGCCATGTTCTCACCATATGCCAAATAAGGCATCTCACTGCATTACTATCTTCTATTTCACTTTCCTGCCATCTGACGGAGCTCAGGAATCTTGCAATCCAGTTATGTAGCCCTAACACAAGGCTGTAGTGGGGAGAATTCCAGTAGGGTTCATAGTATAACATAACATGGACAAAAGAAAGCAGTGCTGCTTACCTTAAATCAAGAGGAGATGAATAT
>NW_015390221.1:13127-45183 GCF_001527695.2 Protobothrops mucrosquamatus
GGGGGGGGGGGGGGGGGGGGGGGGGGGGGTGGGTGTATAAATACAACATATGTATATGTGTGGATGTATATATAACATGTATATTTGTGTGGATATATATGTATGGGTATATATATTCTTTTGAGAACGGGGTATCAGAATTTCATTTTTAATGTGTGCCAGTGTGTTCACAGAAAAAAAATAACAATAAAAGTTATCTGTCTTCTAGATCTGTGGGTTGGGATAAATGGTAGATGTTGAACGAAAATGTTCAAAACTCCTGTCCAGTTGAGTTGAACTACCACAAGCCAAGCATGACTTGTGGCTTGGAAAAAAAAACATTGCAATCTCTCATTACCTAACAAAGCCAGAATTGCATGTGGGAGAAAATATGTTCACAACTCAAAGGAGTTCCAGATTTTGCAATCTCCCATTACCTAACCAAACCACAAAGGCATATGGGAGAAAATGTTTTCACAAAGCAAAGGAGCTCCAGTGATGATTCTACATCTGAAGAAGGTTGCTCACCTTTTTTTTTTTCTTTTGACCCAGATGGATTTCAGGAAATAATAAAGGTACTTGAGCTATGAAAATGGGTTTTCCCCAGCCATAATCTTTGGGATCAAAATTAGGAGATAAGGAAACAAACACTAGACCCGAAGGCAGCATCAAAAGCTTGGTGAACATTAGAGGTGAAAACCAAAACTGTCCTGCCTACACTGGATTGTTCCTGTTTGTTGCTATTCTACCTCTGACTAAATATAGACCAGTCCAATGGAAACTGACCGAAAGAATAATATGTGCCTTTCTTAAGATAAGGGCTAGGATCATCAGCACTTGAGGTTATTCACTCTAGAATGTCAAGAATGTAGTGAATAAATCCCATCATGTATGCTGAGAGTTGCATATAATGAAGATCTTCTTTAAGACTTCCTTAAACAGGTTGTCTATCCTGTTCTGCGGAATTGTGTGAAAACAGCCATCTCCAGTCTAATCCCTTCAAAATATGTGCCTCTGTTGGGGGAAGGAGCTAGAGTGGCCCCACCATTCTTTTAGGAATGCCATGTTTTCTTTGCAGTCCATTTGGCCACACTGGGGGAGGGATGGTGAAAAAGGGGTACAGGAGGATGAAGAGTGGCTCCCAATTCTTCTGAAGCAGTTCCAAACCTGATAGAATCACGATTATGATAAAACTGCAGGAAGTGACAACCCTCAGATGCCAGACAATGGCCACTTCTCTGTTGCATCAGGACATCTGTGGTTATCTGTGGTTGAGACTAGAAAGAGTACAGAGAAGAGCAACAAAGATTATTAGGGGACTGGAGGCTAAAACATATAAAGAACTATTTGCTGGAATTGGATATGTCTAGTTTAATGAAGAAAAGGACTAGGGGTGACATGATAGCAGTGTTCCAATATCTAAGGGGCTGCCACAAAGAAGAGGGAGTAAGGCTGTTCTCCAAAGCCCCTGAAGGCAGGACAAGAAGTAACGGATGGAAACTAATCAAAGAGAGAAGCAACCTAGCACTAAGGAGAAATTTTCTGACAGTTAGAACAATTAATCAGTGGGACAATCTGCCTCCAGAAGTTGTGAATGTTCCAACACTGGAAGTTTTTAAGAAGAGATTGGACAGCCATTTGTCTGAAATGGTATAGGGTGTCCTGCCTAAGCAGGGGGATTGACTAGAAGACCTCCAAGGTCCCTTCCAACTCTATTGTTGTTGTTGTTGTTGTTGTTGTTGTATCATCCCTTCCCAAAAGTTGTGAACCTAGCCTTGCAATGGCCATAAGACATCTTCAATGTGTGATAAGAAGGCTTAATGACACATACAGTCCAGGATTTGGGCTATGGCTATCTGAGCTTGATGTGCTCCCATGTTTAGCCACTAACAAGCTTCTGTTCTGCCAGTGTTCCCCACCTGGTCTTCTTCACCTTCCATAAAACGAAAGGAAATGCTACCACTTCTCCCTCCATCTTTTTCCCACCTTGCTCTACAGCAGGGGTCTTCCAAAATGCCAAATTGACCAAGATGATATCAATTGATCCAACTAATTTGATGTATAATATAGAGCAGGTGTCTTCAAACTTGGCCCTTTTATGACTTGTGGACTTCAACTCCCAGAATTCCTCAGTCAGCGTGCCTGGCTGAGGAACTCTGGGAGTTGAAGTCCACAAGTCATCAAAGGGCCAAGTTTGAAGATCCCTGCTCTAGAGCAGGGGTTCCTAATTTCTTTTTGTCATCCTGCCTTCCTTTAGTGCAATCTTAATACATACCTCTCCTAAAATTCCAAATATCACAATGAACTCAAACAAACAATGAAGAAATACAATAAAAACATCGAGAAAGAAGGTTTTATTGTAATAATGTATAATTGAAGGTTCTTCACACCTCCTCTAGACTCTGCCTGAACCTCCCTAAGGGAGGCACCCTCATACTTTGGAAAACTTTACTCTAGAGAGATGCTTAAACCTGATATCTTGCCGAAGATTTTGAAATTAGGCCAGGTGCTGGTTGCCAGATGATTCCACACCTGATCCTTTTGTGCAACCTGACACAAATACTCTGAAATGGCTTATCGTTCAGGAATTCCCTCTGTGCCTTTTTTTCTCACGGGAAGACTCTATTCAACTCACTCTCCCCACCCTATTTTTTGAGATGGCAAGCAGCCCAGCCAAGGAAACAAAATTCACATTTTTCCAATCATTCGTGAACGCCTTTCACTGAAGGCATGTCCAATTCACATGGGCTGTGAACACACAGCCAAATGCTGAAATCACTCAGGAACTTTATAGGTGCTGTAAGTTTCTCTTCGATGGGTTGCCAAATTATCCCAACAAAGGAGTGGTTTTCATGTAGAAATGTGGTGGTCTTTTACAACTTCCCTTTCAGTTCCCCTTCCACGTGACTAAAGAATCGAGAAGTTTTAGGGAAATCATCCTGGGTTGTTGTTTTTTTTAAAAAAAAACATGGTTTATTTAATAAAATAGAACAAAGGAAAAAAAGCAATATTGCACTGTAAGAGAAAAGAAAGAAGATGGTGGGGAAAAGAATGCAATACAAAAGAATATGCATTTCCATACATGCTGGGATGTTTACAATAGAACCGCAACGTTGACAAAAAAAACAACAAACCACCCTCCTTCCCTTTTAAAGTGTACTTTAAAGATAGAATGGATCTTTGATCATCTGCTCATGGCCACCATCTTTTTTGACTCTCCCTTGAGGGACACCATGGCATACATGAATGTGAAGTCAAAATTTTAATAAAAGGTGACCCTACATCATCATAACCATCCTTCTTCTTCTTCTTCTTGTGCCATATCCATTATCGGACATTGGCGATCATGTTGGCGATCCTGTTTTTATCAGCAGCCGCACGAAAAAGTGCTGCTGAGTTTTGTCCAAACCAGTCCCTTAGATTTTGAAGCCACGATGTTCTTCTTCTGCCTGGACCTCGTTTGCCTTCCATCTTTTCCTGGAGGATTAAATGGAGTATGCCGTATTTTTCTGGGTGTCACATCACATGTCCAAAATATTCTAATTTTCNAGGCAGCTTATCACCTCCTCATTTCTGATCTTGTCAACCCAGCTTATACGTAACAGCCGCCTGTAAATCCACATTTCAAATGCTTCTAGTCTCTTCAGGTGGCCTTCTGTCAGAGACCAACTCTCTACTCCATAGAGCAGGATAGAAAAAATATAGCATCTGACAAGCCTGATTTTCAGTCTTAGGCTTATGTCGTGACATCCATAAACTGTGTAATAATCTACATCTATAAGCAAGCTTTCTCCTAAGTAATAAATATGTGGAACAAAAGAATATGGACATCTGAAAATATTTCACATTGCTCCAAAGAAAACAAATGTATACATGTAATTAATCTTCCCAAAACATTATATAAGAAGAACTAGAAATTCATTTAAGAGAAACCAACAACCTGAATGATGAAGATGTAGAAGTGAACTGGAATAAATTTAAAAATGCAATAGTAGAGGTAACAACTTCAAAACAGAGAGAGAGGTACCACAAGAAACAACAGTGGATGATGGAGGAAATTCTTCATCTCATGGATGAAAGAAGACCTTATAAAAATAAAAACAAAGAAAAATACAATGAATTGCAGAAAACAATTAGAAGAAAAATTCGACTGGCAAAAGAAAAGTGGTTTGCAAAAAGATGCAAGGTAATAGAAGAGTCAGAATGTATGCATGATAATTTCAATTTACACAAAAAAAGTGAAAGAAGCAGCAGGCCTCTACAAAAAGAAAACCAACAGCTTAGTTGACAAAGAAGGGGAAATTATCTTAGATGAGGACGAAAAACTAAAAAGATAGAAGGAATATATTGAAGAACTTTTTGAGGACACTAGGGATGATATAGACATGGGAAGTATAACAACTGGACCAAACATCACTATGGAGGAGGTTGAACATACAATAAAAATAGCAAAAACAAGAAAAGCCACAGGACCTGATGATATGCCAGTAGAAATTTTTAAAATTGCTGGAAGACAATGGGAAGAATTTTTTACTGCAGTTCTTCAATCGAATATATGAAACAGTAAAGATACCAAATGATTGGCTAAAATCAACCATTGTGACAATCCCCCCAAAAAAATAAATGCAAAGAAGTGTACCGAATACAGAACAATAAGCTTAATGAGTTATGCTCTGAAAATATTCCTGAGAATAATTCACACAAGAATATATAACAAAATTGAGGAGCGTCTAGGTAACACACAATTTGGTTTCAGAAACAATCTTGGTACATGAGATATGCTATTCAGCATTCAAGTTCTTGTACAGTGTTGTAGAGATGTCAATCACAATGTTTACATGTGCTTCATTGATTTTGAAAAAGCATCTGATAAAATAAGACACAACAAACTATTAGAAATCCTGAAACAAGGGGGACTAGATGATAAAGACATCCAAATCATAAAGAATCTATATTGGCATCAGGTAGCAAATGTGAGACTAGGCCAAAAATATTCAGCTGATGCAGAAATATGAAGAGATGTCAGACAAGGATGTATTCTGACTCCACTGTTGTTCAATATCTACTCTGAGTCACTCTTCAACGAGGCACTGGAGAACATTGATGCTGGCATCAAAGTAAATGGTGTTTGGATCAACAATTTAAGATATGCTGACGATACAGTTCTGCTTGCCAGTAAGCATGAAGACCTTCAGCTCCTCATCAACAGAGTCACAGAAATATCTGAAAAATATGGCTTGAAGCTTAACACCTTGAAAACCAAGATCATGGTCATCAGCAAATAACCCGTTAATTTACCACCAATAAATTCGGAAGGAATACCATTAGAAAAAGTTGAAAGGATCGTGCACCTCGGTTCTAATTTACATGAAAGGTGGGACATGACTATTGAAGTAAAGACAAGGATAGAGAAAGCCCGAACAGCATTCTTCAAAATGAAAAACGTCTTCTGCAGTCACGACATAAGCCTAAGATTGAAAATCAGGCTTATCACATTTATAATTTTTCTATCCTGCTCTATGGAGTAGAGAGTTGGTCTCTGACAGAAGGCCACCTGAAGAGATTAAAAGCATTTGAAATGTGGATTTACAGGCAACTGTTACATATAAGCTGGGTTGACAAGCTCAGAAATGAGGAGGTGATAAGCCACCTGGGAAAGCCAAGGGAAATCATCAAAACAATTAAAAACGAAAGTTAGAATATTTCAAGCATGTGATGCGACACCCAGAAAAATATGGCATACTCCATTTAATCCTCCAGGGAAACATTGAAGGCAAACGAGGTCCAGGCAGAAGAAGAACATCGTGGCTTCAAAATCTGAGGGATTGGTTTGGACAAAACTCAGCAGCACTTTTTCATGCGGCTGCTGATAAAAACAGGATCGCCAACATGATCGCCAATGTCCGATAATGGATATGGCACAAGAAGAAGAAGAAAACATTATAACTGAAAATTACAAAATATTTATTTTAAAGAAATGTTAGCTTTGTTGCATTTCCAAAAACAATTATTTTCAATGCAATGCAGTCTCCTGTCCTAGCTCTGATGATCACAATTGCCCCACTTAGTAGGAATGACTGACTGTAAATTTCATTACCTCGTTTTTGTAATTTTGCCCATTACTAGTATAGTTGTGTTGGGAGCACCAAAGTCCTTGAGGGTTGAAAGGATTGAACGGTGGCATTACAGTTGCCCAAGGGGACACCCAGTTGTGGGCTCCTTTCATGTCCCCATTAGGTTGTCCACCAAAGTGGTACACATTAATCTACTCATGGTTGCCCATTTTCAAACTGCTGTATTGGCAGGAGCTGGAGTGTGTGATAGGAGCTCACCCTGTTCCGCAGCAGCAACAGGGTCTCGAATGAGAGCCTGCCAATTGTCAGTCCAGCGTCCTAACTCAGTGGTTCTCAACCTTTTTAATGCCGTGACCCCAACCGGTTGTAAGTCGAGGACTAAACCGGTCGTAAGTCGAGGACTACCCAACCAGTCGTAAGTCGAGGACTTTCCCTGCCCGGGAGCACCGCGCATGCGTGGTTCCGCCCCCTGTGCCGGCCGAGGCGTAGCTGGCAAGCGGCAGAGACAGAGCAGGCCGACCACCAGCTGGCCCAGCTCAAGGGAGGTAAGGCACCCGCCGGAAAAGAAGAAAAAAATGGCGGACAGCCTTGCTTGGCGACCCCCATGAAATGGTCGATCGACCCCAAATGGGGTCGCGACCCATAGGTTGAGAACCGCTGTCCTAACTTCATGAGCCACCACATTCCTTCCCAACAATGCTCCTTCATTTTGCCCTTTGAATTTATACAGCTCTCTCTTTTTCCATCTTTAAATTTAATTAATCCCATGCTTGCATTATTATTCTTATTGGGCACACATTTTTCTTTGTGTCATTTCCTAATATGCCCATTTTTGTTTGTAATTCCTTCTAATGTGCACCAGGTTTGTAAAAGCTTTTGCTAAGCATTGCTAAAGTAATAAGTGGTTTGTTACTTCCACTAATATTTGTTTACAGATCTTTCCCTACTGTACTTGGGAGGACTGTGTTGCAAATTTTGGAGAAGCGTCGATTTTGAAGGACACATGAGTATGGGTGTTGACATCAGCTTGGACATACAAATTACATACCTTCTTATTCAAATGCAAACCAAATAAACATCCTTTAATTCTCAACCTCTCCATCTTGATACTGTATGTAGCCCTGGTCATAAACAGCAGGTATTGACTTAATTCCTTAAAAAGGGAGTCATTGCTCACATTTCTTCATCAGCTGAAAGGTCAAACAAACCAAGAATCACATGCCGGAAAACAAAATTGAGACTCAGAGAATGGTGATGTGTTTACTGATTAAGAAAGAACCCTTGAATAATTTGTTCTTCTTAATCCCAATTCTCCTCCTCCTTTAACCACATGTCATCCACTGGTTCTGTCCAGTTCTAAGTGAGCACTGCACTCTTGCCCCAACCCTTGGCAAAGTGATGTATAAAGAGGCGCAGAAAGTGATAGAAAATGTAAGCATCATTTGACTTGACTGCTAATTGTGTGGATTCCTTGGAGGTGAGTTCTGTATTTTTTTTGGGGGGGGGAGGGACAGGGGATGTTTTCAGGCTGAGAACTGAAAATCAAGAAAAAGTGAGCTGATGTTCTCCAGATGTTTTGTGTTCCTAAGCCATGGCAGGCTCTAGAGGGATAGGCAGAGTAGATCTGTCCTTTAAAAGAATGTAGAGAGGACTAAATCGTCACTCCCTAGGTTAGATGATGACGAGAAGCAAAAAAAAAAAAAAAAAGTCTTTGTTTCACATATTTAAAACCGAGTTTCATTCAGTCTGACTACAGAAACGAAACCTGAAAGACAATTATGGCTTCAAAGTTTCTTTGCTTCCAGGAAGGGAGAGATTATTTATAATAATTGGAGCATTGTTACGGGATTTTATTTATTTAGATTTAGGTGTTGCCCTACTCCCAAACAACCCTGGGCAGCTCACATATTCAGAGAAAGAACAAGATTAAAAACACAGTCCAATGCACATAAAGAAGAGATGGCTGCAAAGTCTTAAGAGTTTCACCTCTTTGTTTGTGGCCATTTCTCGTGCTCACCAGGTGTTTGCAGCTGGAGATGGCAACTGTATCCATGCAACCCTTTTTGGAAAAACATCTCTTCTGTCTAGTCCACCAAGCAGGCAGGGTCCTGTCATGGTTAAGCTGCTTGACCAGGAATAGCAAAACTCCAATTCTAGGCTTCCCTCAGTCCAGGAGCTTGGTAGCTTAATTTGGGCAAATTCCTCTCTCAGTCCCACCCATCACACAGGGATGCTGTTGAGAGGAGCAAATGGGTGGAGGGAAGGCTAAGCATTGCAATTAATCAATTGCAATTATTTGATTAATAAAGGGGAATATTTGTAGCTCAGGGTTGAAACGGTCCTCTCTAAGCTTAGTTGTTTTCTTACAGATGTTTCATTACTCAAACTAGGTAACATCATCAATGGACTGATGTTACCTAGTTTGGTAATGAAACGTCTGCAAGAAAACAACTAAGCTCAGAGAGCACTAAGGATCCTCGTTAATCAAATAACTTAAAAAATTTCCCTGCTTCCCCATCTGTTTCTGCTTCATGACAAGCCAATTGTTTGTTCACTGTTGTCATCTAGTATTAATCACCACGAGGCATCTAAAGGGGAGCCCTTTGAGGGAAGCACTTGTTCCATCAAATAATTTTATTAATTTTACAAAGCTTACGCATAAAATACAGCATAAGCGAACAGTTAAGTTAAACAATAAAGAGTAAAAAAAGAGAATAAGGATAGAAATGTTTAAAAAGTACAAAAAAAAGGAAAAGGAAAAAAAACAAAGATACAAAGAATGACTTCTTTTTATATACAAATAACTCTTACATTTGACTCTTAGTTTAAGACTATAATAAAATGTTCATGAGGAAAATGCAAGGGCAGACTTGTTGTGGGGCAAAAATGGATCAGGGCACCCAGGAGAAATGTCACAGAAACTGGTTGCTATCCTCAGATTGTTCTCCTCGAAACATGCACCCTGCATTCAAAGATAGTACTTTCCATGCTAAAGACGTTTTTTTTTGCACTTTTGGTAAATGACTTCCTCTTGGCTTTACTGCAACAGTGTTAACTTAAAAGCAGGACTTTTGCAATTAATTTTGCAAGGGTTGATGCCCAACCAAGCATGCACAGTACTAGTTTGCAAGTTATCTTGGATGAATCTAACAGAAAAGTGGACACGAGATCTCTTACATCAGCGCGAGCTGCATTCTGTGTTCACTGTAGTTATTCACTGTGTCGAAAGAAATTGGTACTATTAAAATAGCCTTCCTGCTTTTCAAGTGCCTAAGAAATACTATGCAAGAAATAAATCAAAATAGGTGAAGCTACCTTTTTCACCCTGGTTTGCTCTTTTTCTACTTTGCACAGCCCGTGCCCCAGAGTTAGATACTTTAAACTCAAATTCAGTTTATTTTATTTGTAAAATTTAGATATCGCCCATTTCACTCACAGAGTGACTCAGGGCAGTGTACAATCAAAAATTTAAAAACCATATAAAAATGCTACTTCAGAAAAAGACAGACATAAACAAGAATTACATTAGAAAGACATTTGCGTTAAAAGGTAAAAGGCAGGGTGAAGCATCAGGCTGTGAAACATGCCCGGGGTTTCGTGGTGCTCAGTGAGGCCCATGCAAGTTGGCAGAGCCAAGTGTCCATTTATTGATAACCTTCAGTTCCTGTTGACCACTCAAACATGTGGATACAGGTAATTCCCAACTTACAACAATTCTGTCAAATCTTCAAACGATCCTGGCCGCAACCATCTTTGGCTCATTTTCGGTTGCCACAGCAATGGGAGGAGGGAGATGTGTTCTCTTAGTTTAGTCATAACCAGGGGTAGGCAACCTTGGCTCTTTTATGACTCGTGGACTTCAACTCCCAGAATTCCTGAGCCAGCCATGCTGAGGGGAAAGAGAGAGGTTTCCAAGCTGAGCCATGCTGACTCAGGAATTCTGGGAGTTGAAGTCCACAAGTCAGAAAGTGGCCTAGGCCTAGTCCAGGGATAGGCAACCTTGGCTCTTTTATGACTCGTGGACTTCAACTCCCAGAATTCCTGAGCCAGCCATGCTGGCTCAGGAATTCTGGGAGTTGAAGTCCACGAGTCATAAAAGAGCCAAGGTTGCCTACCCCTGGTCATAACAAATACTTTGCTGTGGAAACCAAGGTCAGGCAACCTAAGTTTTGGCCGGCTGGAGTTTCCATTAGAAAGCCCGCCAAAGTAGATAATTGGGGATTGTGATTTATGACATATTATAGGGGTGGGAAGGTCAACTTGTTACTTTGAAACCTTGGGGGGAGGGAACCTTCAGTCTTGGTTTCACCTTTGACCTTGCCGATACTGTGTAGCCATTAAAAGTATTCCTTGAGGAATGCAGTTGCCTCAGAGTTATTATTTTCTTCTGGTCTCATCTATCGGAACCATGACAAATTCATTTAGTGACCATTCAAAGTTACAAAGGAATTGAAACAACTGACTTATGACTGCTTTTCACTGTTGCAGCATCCCCACGGTCACGTGATCAAAATTCAGACACTTGGCAACTGACTCATATTTATGACGGTTGTATTGTCCCTCAGTCATGTGATCACCTTTTGCGACCTTTTGACAAGCAAAGTCAATGGGGGAAACCAGACTCACTTAACAACCGTGTTACTAACTTAATAACTGCAGTGATTCAATTATTAAGTGTGGCAAGAAAGGTCGTAAAATGGGGCAAAATTCACTTAACAAATGTCTTGCTTAGGAATGGAAATTTGGGGCTCAGTTGTGGTTGTAAGTTGAGGACTACCTGTACCAAAGTTCTTTACCGCTGTGCTTTTTGTGTGTTTGTTTCTACTTACCACTATGGTTACTAGCTTTAGTATTTCCTGATGGTCTTCACTCTGCACTAATGGGGTCTGACACTTCTTAATTTTTCAAAAATGGTCAAAGTGAGTTAAATGCTGCTACCTGATGGATATTTATATAGTGGAAGAAGAAAAAGATGTTTCGCTTCTCATCCAAAAAGTTTCATCGGTTGTGACAAGTGCTGAAGCTTCTTGGATGAGAAGTGAAACATCTATTCCTTCTTCCTCAAAAAACAGTTTAAAACAGTTTTAAAAAAGCAAAAAAGCACTTTTGAGACAATTATGAGCTGGATGACTGATAATCTCCATAGACATACGGTGGAAATTTTTTAAAAGAGTCTTCTGCTATCATGTTCTAAAATAGAGGTCACCCAATTCAGACTTAAGGTCCTTTGTATCACTTTATTCTATTGCATATATAAATCCTTATTTTCAAGTGGCTTCCTTCCAGATGTTATCATGTCTTGGAATTATGGAGGAACTGAGGATGTTCAGTCTAAAGAAGATAAATCTGGTCTCTTCTGACTTCACAGTTCAATGATTCTAAGTTCTATGAGTTAACCTTCAAAATATCCAGAAGGCACCAACTTTGGGAAAGACCATAAAACATGTCCCAAAATTAGCAGACATTTTTCCCAGTGCCAGAAACTAATTCATGCTTATTATCTCAGAATACTATACATATTAAAGAAAGCACAAATATCCTTTAATCTTTGATCTGCACAAATGTCCTCCTATCAGATGGAACATGATGACCTTGGTGACCTCAACACTGCTATGCTGGGATATGACCAGCCATGTTGAAGGTCTCAAGGACGGTTGTTTGAATTGTTTTTATTTTAGCCAGTCACAAATTAGGCAGCTCCTTCCTGATCCCCCTTCTTTTCTTCTCTGGTTTCAGGTCCATCTGAAATCAGCTATGCTTCTAGTTCTGAAGAAATGGGGCACTGTGATGTTCTTCCTGCTGTTGGCCTCTTGTATGATTGCAAGCCAAACCTTCTCTGAGAATCCTCGGCACAAGAAGTTTCTAAGGGAGCACCAGGACTTCCCCCAGACCAAAGTTGGAGGACAGGATTACTGTATGGTTATGATGCTACAAAGAGGCATGACCAGGCCCTGCAAGACCACCAACAGCTTTGTCCATGCTCCTCACAACCAGCTGAAGGACATCTGCAGCTGGGCTGGGACCCATTATCGGAGAGCTTTACGGCTCAGCAAAGCCGTCTTTTCTGTCACCACCTGCAACCTGCAGGGAATGTCACAAGGCCAGTGTCGTTATTCGTCTCAGACAGGACAGCGACAAATTCTTATCAACTGTGACTCTTCTGGCTGGCCTGTCCATTTTGAAGAGAGCAACTTCATGTAGAGTTGACCCACTCAAAACTACAGCAATACATTTGGGGCAGTTGGGTTATTTCCTAGAGCAGTGGTGGCGAACCTATGGCATGGGTGTCAGAGGCGGCACTCAGAGCCCTCTCTGTGGGCACACGCGCCGTCACCCCAGTCCTAGGCCTTCAGCTGGGTTTTATAAAACCTTTTCGCTTTAGGCCTCCGCCGCCATATGCAAAAAAAAAAAAGGTTCAATCAGTCAATTTCAACTTCTTGCGGGGAAAAAAAAGATCTTGCAAAGTTGGAATTGATTGAACTTTTTAGTCCCACCCAGTCTGCCGTTACCACCGCAGCCATGCCCACCCAATGGGCCACACCCAGCCAATGGGCCACAGCCACCCGGCACTCGACGATGCATAAGTGGGTTTTGGGTTGCAGTTTGGGCACTCAGTCTCTAAAAGGTTCGCCATCACTGTCCTAGAGTCACCGCAATGCAACGCAATGCATAATCCTCGCTTCACTTTTGTACCTATATTGTATTGCGATACAACACTTCATAATCTCATGCTATAATGAATCTGGCAGGCCAGGTTATCCAACAGATCTCTGCAAAGTTCCAGGCTCTGAATTGATCTGAAATTCGACTTCTGGATGGAATTGACAATTTTAGGTTGAACCATCATACTCAAATCTACACCTCTGAATTAATATTTCAAAAAGACATGCCAAACTGATCCAGATGATATCAATTGGTCCAACTGATCTGATGTATAAACTTTCCACATAGGCTCACTCATTTGGATCAGAGTCATTTTATCGGTGTTCAGTTTAGGTGAAGCCTGTAATATAGGACCCACTACACTATGCAGCCTACCAGCCATAGATGGCATTAGGGACACTGCAGTTCATAATAGTAGTTTAGCTTGGAAAAAATGAAATGTATGCAGGCTGTGCACCATATATGAAAACACCTCTCTCAGGAAGAGTCCATCTCCATCCAGAGGGATTCAAGGACATCTTAATCATCTCCCAATATTTACAGACAACCTTTGACAAATAACATCTGACTATGAGAATCATGATCCCTGCATGTAAGAAAAACTCCTAAAATCTATCCTATTGCTCATGATGATGGGTTCTAGAATTAAATAAAGTCTGTTTGGGATGCGGTTGAACTCTTCCTACCCCCCAAAAAAACCCCTACAGATTTCCCAATTCTGAGTTTCACTAGATTTGTAGAGAATTCATCCACATGACAAAAGGAGCATTGCATCGCAGCTCCTCCCCTTTAATATGTAAGTGCAGTGGTGGGATTCAAATATGTGAACAACCAGTTTTCTGTATGGATGCCACTTCCAGAAGTCCATTCTGGGCCTGGGCAACAAAAAATTAGCTACTGGTTCTGCCAAAGTGGTGCGAACCGGCTGAATCCCACCACTGTGTAAGTCAGACATGTCAAACACAAGGCCCAGGGGCCGGATGCGGCCCGCAAAGTAGTTTCATGCAGCCCGTGAAGCCATCCTGGAAACGGTGAGGAAACGGCCCCCTCTGCCTTGGCCCTGGCCCAGGGCGTCCGGGAGCCAATGTACAATTTTGTGGTGGCCATCTATGCTGAAACACATTCAGTCTTAGCTCCATAAGCCCCTCCCCCGCATGGCCTGAGAGGAACAGTGAGGCTCCTCCAGTGGACCATGCCTTGGCACTTGCCCTGGTCCCACCCTGTTCTGCCAGAGACCCTCAGATCTATCCCACTCCTGCCCAGGCCCCCACAGGCACCCTTGACGCAAATGATGTAGAGCTGGCCACACCCACCCAGTAGGCAACACCCACTCCATCCATGCCCACCCAGTAGGCTGCACCCACCTTGGCCACACCCACCCAGCCCCCCCGAGGGCAACTGCAATGCTGATGCGGCCCTCAATGAAACTGAGTTTGACACCCCTGGTGTAAGTGATATCACAATGCATGTCCCAAAGAGATGGAGCTTTCTGTTCAATGCTGTTTCTTTACTCAAGGGGTGTCAAACTGCCAGCCCGCAGGCCAGATGCATCACAATGAAACCGTGCCCACCCCATTGCCAGCAATGGAGGAAAAGTTACGATACGTTGTGCGATGTCATGTGATGTCGCGAGTTTGACATGTCTGCTTTACTCAATTTATTGGAACAACAAAACTGGCTCTATTAAAACTGCCCCCATCTAGATGCTTAATTATTGCCTTACCTGTTTCTGAAAGCACTCTTTGATGGATCCCTAAACATAAATCCACACAATATTATACAGATTTACTTTTGGACATAAAAGTTAAGGTTCAGCTATAAGAAAATTGCAATAGCCATTTAGCACAGTTTTGCTTGCATCTTTGATAAAATAAAATAATGGAAATGATTGTGATCTCTCTTTTTTCTTAGAGGAAATAGCTATTATAAGAAGCATAACTGGAGGAAAAACAAACCTCTTTTATTTTCCTAGCTGTATGCACATACCAGGAATTCTAAACTGCTCACGTCATAGATTGTTTTTATGATTTGACAGGTCATGATTTTGTTCAGTTCCAGATGATTAAGTCTTGGCAAATAAATCTCTCACTCAAGCAGCTGCCTGCCAAGTTAATTGCACGGCAGATTCCACAGAACCAGATTGCATCAACCTCCTCCAAAGGTTATGGTATGCAATCGCTTTGGGAAACCAGATGGTGCAGCTCATTGGGTCAAATCTGGTTTTCGATCTGAATTCCTCGCCCTTTGCCATCCATACCTCCTCCTTCCAAAAGCATAACTTACATGTACACAGGCTTAACCTTGATACTGCATTAGCCATCTTTCTGGTTTTGCACAATGCCACTTGATCTAATCTATTCACTCAAGTTCCTACAATCCACAAAACCACCAAAGGTGAACTACTGTGAAGCATAACCCAGGATAGCATGTTGTGTGAAGGCAGTTACTAGGTTTTTAACTGAGAGGCTTAACTGTGTTCATGAGAACAGACTTTTAAGAGGAGATCAGGCAGATAGTCTTTATCACGGCTGCAATTATTCAGGGGACAACTAAGAAGTATACAAATCTCCAGTTCTTTGCTGCCATCTAATGATCGTGTCTATAATGGCCAGAGTTTAACATGTTTTCTTGGAAACAATACAGGAAACAGTATGCTGTTGCCTTCTTCCACAATTTTGTTTTGCTTTCCGAGCATACACTACAGATTTGGGCTTTTCCTAGTGGTCTCCCATCCAGGTATTAATCAGGTTCTACCTTTAATTTTTTTCCAGCTAGATTCCATGACAAAAGGCACATAAACCAGAAAACATGTCCAAAGTGATGGAAATATTTAATTATTCAGAGTACAGGTAATCCTCAACTTACAACAGTTCACTTAGTGACCGTTTGAAGTTACAACGGCACTGAAAAAAGTGACTTATGTCCATTTTTCAGACTTATGACTATTGCAGCATCCTCATGATCACATGATCGAAATTCAGATAGTTAGTAACTGACTTGTATTTATGATGGTTACAGTGTTCCAGAGTCATGTGATCACCTTTTGCGACCTTCTGACAAACAAAATCAATGGGGGAAATGCCAATTCACTTAACAACCATGTTACTAACAACTGCAGTAATTCACTTAACAAATGTGGCAATAAAGATCGTAAAAAGAGGCAAAACTCACTTAACAACTGTCTTGCTTAGCAACATAAAGTTTGGGCTCAATTGTGGTCTTAAGATGAGGACTACCTATATGTAGTCCAGGCCTGTTACTGAAAAAGCTAGCTGTAATTAAGTAAACCTTGGTGACTCAAGATAAATTGGGGGATTCATATTATATGGCAGACATGTCAAACTCGCGACATCACGTGACATTGCGCAACGTATCAGGACGGTATTGCCATTGCCGGCAATGGGGTGGGTGCGGCTTCCGGATGACGCATCCGGCCCGCGGGCCAGCAGTTTGACACCCCTGTTATATGGAGTGGCTTCATACAACACTTAGGATCAAAGGGCTAGTTTGTGAATCACTCTCTGGGGAATTCAGAACTGAAATATTATTATTAAATAATAATAATAATAACAACAATAATAAAGTTGGAAGGGACCTTGGAGGTCTTCCAGTCCAACCCCATTCAAGCATGAGACCCTATATCATTTCAGACAAATGGTTGTCCAGTCTGTTCCAGTGTTGGAGCATTCACAACTTCTGGAGGTAGGTTGTTCCACTAATTAATTGTTCTAACTATCAGGAAATTTCTCCTGGGTTGCTTCTCTCCTTGATTGTTTCTTGTCCTGCCTTCAGGTGCTTTGGAGAATAGCTTGACTCCCTCTCCTTTGTGGCAGCCCCTGAGATATTGGAGCACTGCTATCATGTCACCCCAGGTCCTTCTCTTCATTAAACTAGACATACCCAATTCCAGCAACCATCCTTTATATGTTTTAGCCTCCGGTCCCCTGATCATCTTTGTTGCTCTTTTCCGTACTCTTTCTAGAGTCTCAACATCTTTTTTACATCGTGGTGACCAAAACTGGATGCAGTATTTCAAGTGTGGCCTTACCAAGGCATTATAAAGTGATCTTGATTCTATCCCTCTGTTAATGTAGCCTAGCACTGCTGGCTCATATTTAAATGATTGTCCACTAGAACTCCAAGATTCCTCTCACAGTTACTACTATTGAGCAAGGTACGACCGATACTATACCTGTGCATTTGGTTTTTCTTGCCTAAATGTAGAACCTCACTTTTTTCATCATTGAAATTCATTTTGTTAGATAGCGCCCAATGTTCAATTCTGTCAAGATCCTTCTGTATCTTAAGCCTGTCTTCTGGAGTGTTGGCTATTCCTGCCAGCTTGGTGTCACCTGCAAATTTGATGAGTTCCCCATCTATCCCCTCATCCAAATCATTGATGAAGATGTTGAAGAGCACTGGGCCTAGACCAGAGCCCTGGGGCACCCCACTACACACTTCCCTACATGTAGATGCGGTTCCATTGAGGACCACATACTGAGTACGGCCGGTCAGCCAGCAATGAATCCATCTGGTGGTGATGCTGTCTAACCCACATTTTTCTATCTTATCAAGTAGCACGTTGTGGTCTACTTTATCGTATGCCTTACTGAAGTACAAGTAAATTATATCCACAACATTCCTCTGGTCCACTAATTTTGTCACCTGATCAAAGAATGAAATAAGATTTGTCTAGCATGATCTGTTTTGACAAACCCATGTTGCTTTTGGTAATGACTTTGCCTCTAGGTCAGGCATATCAAACTTGCGACATATCGCGACTTTTTCCCCATTGTCAGCAGGCACGGTTTTGTGAGATGTAAAAACTCCAAATTTTGATACTCACAATACGAAGACAAGTCTGGTTAACAAAACAAAGGTTTATTGGAGAATAACATAAAAAGAATAAAAAGAAAAGAAAAAGAAATATAGAAGAGAGGAGCGTTTGCAAATGGGCCTCCTGAATCCTTCCCTATGGATTGGATTTCCAGGAGCACACTGGCCTGGTTTCAAGTTTTTCATTTTATACCCTACACATCTGAGAAGCTCTTTCATCTTTATATATATGTACTTTGAAGTTGTACTTAAAGTCATCCTGAGCTCTTCCACCCATCTGCTGTTATCTTGTTTATTTGTAATTTTCACCTAGGGTCAAAATCCCCCTCTTTGATAGTAGGATTTCTACTCAAAGTGTAAGTTCCTGTGTCCTGAGAACTTTTAGGCAGGAAATATTGAACAAACTTTCTCACACATTTGGCAGTGCATTACTACATTTGTGTTACAGTGTTACATTTGTGTTAAATAGACAGTCTCATATATTGGCATTACATTTCTACAATTATTTTTCTACAATTTTATAAAAGAATAACTTTTACTTCCTTCAGTTTCAAAGTGATGCATCCAGCCCGCAGGCCAGCAGTTTGACATGCCTGCTCTAGGTGTTCACTGATTCGTTGCTTGATTAACTTTTCCAAGATCTTCCCAGGTATTGAGGTCAGGCTGATAGGTCTTGTAGTTTCCTGGATCCTTTTTGTTTCCTTTTTTAAATTTATTGTTATTTATTTATTTATTAAATATATTTATTATTTATTTATTATTATTATTTATTATCTTGAATTATTTCAAAAAGAGTCTTCTTCCTCCCAGATGCAAAGAAAACGAGGAGGGAAACTGATATTTCCCGCCCCCCTCCCGTTTCCTTCGTGCACATCTGTTGAAGAAAAAAACACTTTTTTCGAATTTTCTCCAAATCAGCCTGAAATAAATTGCGCGCTTCTTGCAAATGACGGCCCGGGATATACGGCCTGAAAGTATCAGGTCAACCAATCTGAAAGCCTTATGCAAATAAATCCATTTGCCCGCCCGCGGAAGCTTGTTGATGACGCAAAGGTGGTTCGACAACCAATCAGCCGTTCGGGAAGTATTCTGGCCGCCCCTCCCCCAAGTAGCAAGGCAATGAGAGCGAGATAGACGCGCAGGAACCTTTCTGCGTCTTTCTTCGATCCCTTCCCAAGATGGCGGCCGCGATGAATTTCCAGGGGGCGGGTCTAATATTGCGCCTGCGCGTTGAGCAACAAGTTCCTTCTAAAGATGGCGGCAATGAAACATTTACGAATAGCGGGCGCGCACGCTGGTTTTACTTCTTTAATAGTCAGAGTGAGACTTTTTTATTATTATTTCTCTCTCTCTCTCTCTGTTTGGTCATTCTATGTTATGATTACTGTAACTGCTCAGGCGAAGGGGGAACGGGCGGGCTCCAGTGAGTTTTAATCTGGATTAAAGCGAATGGTATGCAATTCGAATTAATTCAAAAGCAGGGACTCTTAGTCCCAATTACCGGTAATTAGGACTGTACAGATAATAACCGTTAAAAGGGAACAAGCGGTACACACCATGTGGGTATTTCTACCGCAAAACGATGTAGTGAGATAAGGCGAGGTTGTGGCTGATGGGCTTTTTAGTCCATCCTTCAGTGAAGGCGCTAGTTTGGAAGTGATGGCTGAGAGGTGGGGAGACCCCCAATTTGAAAGCAAATCGGCCATGGAAATCTGGTTCACGTCTATTCTTTTTTGAGAAAAGTTGGGATATTAATGTATTAAATAATTATTAATTATAATTATTAATAGTTTCATGAGAACTACTAGAAACTGGGAGACAGTGAGTTCTAGTCCCTCCTTAGGATGAAAGCCAGCCTAGTTCACCTCCGAGGGTTATTATGGGGAAAATAGGAGGTGGAAGGTGTGTTGGATGTTGGCCATCTTGAGTTATTTGTAAAAATAAATAGATACATACCTGAATGATGTTGAGGGTAATCATAAAGGGCTCAATTAAATGTAGGAGCTGTGAAATATGTTAATCTCATATTTCTACCAGCAATCTTGTTCTAATGTTCTTTTGGACTTAGTTATATGCCATGCGTCTTGAGGCAGATGGGTGGTTAAGAAATATGAAATATAAAAAATTATATTGATGGTATGTTTTCAATTATAGTCTAATATTAAAATTGATCCTTCAATTCATAAAACTGAGTAGTTGGTACAGCCTCTTGGAAAAAAAAAAAAAACCTCCCTAAGATGCTCAACCTAGATTTTGATTGATGTTAGCTACCTAGAGACGTGAATTTGAGGTGGACGGCTATGTAACTTGAAATAATAAAAATAAGGTCATTGGTATGTCCAAGGCTATTAGTGCTTCAGATCCAAATTAAGGCTGTAGTAAATGTTCTAAATAAATATTTTGCCATTCAGTGCTTTCAACGAGTAATTATTCTTTTCACAACTTCAGAAGTCTTAATAGTTAATAAGTAGATTTGGGTATGAACTATTTTCAGCCCCAATTTGTCAACCTATCCCCACGCTTTTGCCTGTTAAATAACAATCATCCCAGAAAGGCAATTTCTTATGAGAACAAAAATCAGTTTTAGCTTTTGTTCCAGAAACATAGCAATGTGGCTAGCTGGCTTTAATTCAAGGAATACAGTTATACTCTAATCATAAATAGAACCACCTACAGTAACTTGCTGTGATTTCAAAAGTGCCAAATAATAACGTTCATTATTTCTATTTTAGCAAAGTCAATATGTGTGACCTATGACACATTGGAAAACCAGAAAATTAAAGTCTGCATATTCTTGTGACAGCTGCATTTTAGAAAGAACCTTGTACAGGTAGTCCTTGACTTAACAACCTTTCATTTAGTGACCATTTGAAGTTACAAGCACACTGAAAAAAATGACTTATGACTGTTTTTTACACTTACCAGTATTGTGGCATCCCCATGGTCACATGATCAAAATTCAGACACTTGACAACTGGCTCATATGATGACTGCAGTGTCCCAGGATCATGTGATAACTTTTGCAACCTTCTGACAAGCAAAGTCAATGGGGAAGCCAGATTCACTTAACAACTGTGTTACTAACTTACCAACTACAGTGATTTGCTAAACAGCTGTGGCAAGAAAGGTCATAAAATGGAGCAAAACTCACTTAACTGTCTTGCTTAGCAACAGAAATTTTGGGTTCAACTGTGGTCATAAGTTGGGGACTACCTGTAGTCCTACATGATTTTAGCCATTTTGGGATTTGGCTATCTATGATTAAATCTTAAAACTCTGCTCTAATTTTTTCTTATTTGTCTCCTTGCTCAGAGGTTGGCGACCATTTTTCCCAATGTTTCTCAAGTAGATAATTCTTCAAATTTCCTGAATAACGTTCCTCACCGAAAACACCCAGGCATCCTCCATCTCAAATGTTTGAAGCTTCCGCCTGAATTAGTGCAAGCAGTTTCCTTTTGGGTAGCCCGTGAGTAAAACTCATTAAAGTTTGGATTGTCTGAGTATATTGGCTGGTGTCTTGGTTGAAGGGATGCTACAGGTGGTCCTGGATTTATGACTGGTTGCTTAGCAACCATTCAACATTACAATGGACCCCCCCACAAAAGTACTTTCACAATTCAGATTATAATTGAAATTCCAATGGCTCCCCCCCCCAGCGGTCATGTGATTACATTTTTGGTGCTTGGCCACTGTCCCACATTTATGGTTGTTTGCAGCATATTGCAGTCTCATGATCACAATTTACAATGTTTTTTGCCAGAAGCGAGTGTTTAGTTCCAGTTTCTGGCAAAACAACCCCGTCCATTGCAGGCAATGAGTTTGCTTAATCTCCATTGTGATTTGCTTAAATGCTGCTGTTTCTGAAATTGAAATGACAGGGTGAATTCCGTGATCCTACTTTTTCAGTTTGGAGAGTATTATTTCTCTGTTCTTTCATTTAAATCTTAATCTGGTCCCTCTCATGCAGTACATCTCTCACATGTACCAAATGTATTCAGTTGCAAAAGACATCCATCAAGATATTCTTACATTGAGCACAATTCTATGGATGTATATCCATATAGTTTCATTAGCAACCACATGGAATTGGTTTACCATTGTCTTCTGGGATGCTTTTTAGGTTTAATAGCTATCATAGAGCCCAACTTCTTTGATTTCTGTCATGAGTCTTGTTCTTTCTCCCAGAATCCCTCATACGTGATCTGGAGAAGAAGTCTGAGTCTTTTAGCAACTACCTCTGGAGCCGCAAACGTCCAGTAGAATTTAAGGATCTGCATAGAAAAGCACAACTCCTGGAACAGAAGCTGAGGAAGGATGCAGAAGTCCTGGTCCAGCAGAAAGGTGAAAGTGGGATGTGGATGATAGACAGAAAACCGGAGCAACCACACTTTTTATTTTTTTTATTGAAAATAAGATATCAGAAATATACAGGATAGTTAAAAAAAAGAGATGGGAGAACTGAAAGAAAACTTGAGGAATAGTGATAGCACTTAGACTTATATACCACTTCAGAGTGCTTTACAGCCCTCTCTAAGCAGTTAAAGAGTTAGCATGTTGCCTCCAACACTGAGTTCTCATTTTACCAACCTCAGAAGGCTGAGCCGGTCAGAATCAAACTCCTGGCAGTGAGCAGTGAGTTAGCCTGTAATACTGCATTCTGATCGCTCTGCACCACTACGGAATAGTTAGATATGAAATAATGGGGAAAGAAATATTACAAAATAGTACGATAAACCATTATAACAATAAACAGTTATAATTCTATGTATAACTGTCTAGTGCAAACAGCATTTATGTATGCATGTTTAATACATTTATATGTCTTTTTAATCTGAATTCTATATAAATGAGTCTTGTATTTCTTTGTACTTGTCTATACAAAGACTATGTCTCTAGGCCAGGGGTGTCAAACTCAATTTCATTGAGGGCCACATCAGCATTGCGGTTGCCCTCGGGGGGGGGCAGGTGGGTGCGGCCAGGGTGGGTGTGGCCTACTGGGTGGGCGTGGCCAGCTCTACATCGCTCGCGTCAAGGGTGCCTGTGGGGGCCTGGGCAGGTGTGGGACAGATCTGAGGGTCTCTGGCAGAAGGGGGTGGGACCGGGGCAAGCGCCAAGGCATGGTCCATTTCTTCATTCCTCACAAAGGGTAACACCTCCCCAGCATGCACCCAGGGGGCGGGGCCGACACAACAGGGGCTGGTTCCTTGCTGTTTCTAGACGGCCTTGTGGAGCTAAGACTGAATGCGTTTCAGCATAGATGGCCACCACAAAATTGTACATTGGCTCCCGGCCGGCCAGGGCCAAGGCAGAGGGGGCCGGTTCCCTCACTGTTTCCAGGATGGCTTCGCGGGCCACATGAAACCACTTCGCGGGCCGCATCCGCCCCCCCAGGCCTTGTGTTTGACATCTCTGCTCTAGGCAATCAGCTCACAGGTGACAAGTGCAGTCAGGTCCTCAATCCATTGAGTGAATTGAGCCATTCATTTATATTTCCAATGCTGCAATATTAGCTTTTTGGCCATAGGAAGGTATGCAGAGAATCTGTTACGTTGTCCATGCATTTCGTATATACAGGTACTCATTGACTTACACTGTAATTGAGCCCAAATTTTCCGTTTCTAAGCAAGACACTTATTAAATGAGTTTCCCCCCATTTTATGACCTTTCTTGCCATAGTTGTTGAGCAAATCACTGCAATTATTAAATGAATCATTCTGTCATCAAGCGAATCCATTGACTTTGCTTATTGGAAGCCAGCTGGGAAGGTTACAAATGGTGATTACATAACCAAGGGATGGTGCCGCTGTCATAAATGCATGCCAGTTGCCAAGCGTCTGAATTTTGATCATGTGCACATGGGGGTGTCATGTGTCTGATTAACGAAACACTTAAAAGGACTTTCAGGCATATTTTCTCCTAAAAGCATTTATTAAGGTTACAGAGACGTCAGTACAGCATGGTGGAAATGCTTAGGTCTGGCTTCTTTTCCGTTACGCATATACATTCTAAGCATTCCCCCCCCTTTATTTTGGGGTCATGGTTCACATCTTCCAATCAACTTGGAAGATGTGATTTACTTCCCGTTTCTTTTTCCCGGGCTATCCTTATTCTCCTCCTTTTTTCCCTGTTGCCTGGTTTAACTATAAAAATACTAGACAGTTCTGCATATTGTCAAAGCAAGAATATACAGTATTTGCAGCGTTGACGGGGTGGCGCAACGGCCATAAAGGTGCAAAACGGTCACAAGTCACTTTTTTCAATGCTGTTGCAATTCTGAACAGCCACTAAACAAATGGTTGTCAGTCACGGACTACCTGTAATTCTAAAGAATATTATTCTCCCAAAATTTCAGATTTTGTGGCACAATTTATATAATCAACTACTTTGCACAACTTATACAATCAACTTCTTTCCCCCCCCCAAACATGGCAAATATAGGACGCTGTAGAAACATGTTTTAAAGAAGCACCATCCTTTATTGCATCTCCAACGAAATGCTGTTTTTGTCAGTCTTTTTCTATAAAGATGGAAATCCAATGAATTCGAAATATTAGAATGTTAGTCTTTCCTCACTTCGACAAAATACATGGAGATATTTGCCCAGTTTCTCTCTGTCAAGATAGTTTATCTTATGGAATTGCTGAGCCCCTGCAGAAAAGCTGGGCTCTGACTCCAGCAAATAAAAACAAATTCTGTTGGAAAGTTGATTTTTCAATCAGGATTTTCTCCAAAAAACAGGAATAGAGGGGCCAGAATTCCAACCCACCCCCCATTCCCACCACCATCCTGCTGAGTGGCCTTGGGTTGATCACTGAGTCTTACCTGATCCCACCTCTCAGGGCTGATTGTGTAGATAGACCGGTAAGAGGCTGAGCGATGATGTATACTACACTGTCCTTGAGAAAGGATGAGATGAAAATGTAATAATTTGCAACAATAATCCCAGTACACGTTCTCATACATCTTTCTTAGATAGATCCCTGGATGAAAGGGATGAGAAGGTGAAGCAAAAGATTTTGACTGCTCTTCGTAAAGTCACCTACCACTGGGAAGAGTTGAAGTGAGTGTCTAGAACTCAGGACCCTGATTTCTGGAGGATGACTCAGTTGACCTTTCTTGTTTTAATTTATTTGAATCACAAAGGTCCGTTAGCTTTTCTTTTCATATAGTTTCTTCCTATTATTGTGGTCATTGGTGTTGGTGTTATGATTATTTATATTCTGCCTGATTTCAGAACAACTTTTGGCTGTTTATGCTTAAAAAAATACAAACCTCTTCTTTATACCATATTTTCCCAAAAGCAAGACCTACCCTGAAAATAAGCCCTAGCTTGATTTTTTTGGGAGTGAGCCTAATAATAAACCCGTCTCCAAAAATAAGCCCTAGTTTTGGGATGAGGCACATGTCTAAAAATCAAGCTAGGATGGGGGAGTGGAGCTGCCCCACATGCCCCACACCCACTTACTGTTGCAGCCAAGCCTCCCATGAATCGACACCGGCCTGCATTTCACCACAGCCAAGAACCAAGCTATGGATTGAATCCATAGCTCGGTTCTCGGCTGTAGCGGCCTTTCTGCGAGGCCTCTGACGGCGAAATGGAGGCCGGGGGCGACGCACACAAGCGGCGACAAGCGGTCGCAGTAGAAGTGGGCTGGCTGGGCAGGGCTGTCAGTGCCGCTGCCGCGAGACCATGGAAAAGACACACCTCCCCCACCCCAAAATAAGACCTGCTACCTCTTTTGGAGGCCAAAAAAAAAGCCCGGGTCTTATTTTCGGGGAAACAACAGTACCATGAAACAAAAAGTGGTAGGGGCTCCTGAAGCACTCTTCCAAGGCCTGGGAGAAAAGCCAAGTATTTAGCATCAGGATGAGAGCTACATCACTTTTCATTTTATGCTCTGTACATGTCTGCTATTTGCCTCCATTTTATGGTGCCTATTCTCGTGACCTTAGATGGCTTCTGTTTAGCTGGGAGGGAGGGTGGTGTTTGTGTAACTTTCTGTTTTTGTACTGACCACCATTGCAATTTTTTCTTTCTCAAGATACACTGAAGAGCTCAGCTTTCTGTACATGGTCACCCGGATGGATGCAAACTTTGCAGCAGTGAGCCGAGCTTTCCAAGAAGTAAGTTGCAGCTGTAGCTTCTGGAGGGCAGTGGGCAAGATGACGTAGGGCAGGGCTTTTCAACCTTTTCACCCATTGTACCACTTTTAGGATATGGCAACCTCCGAGTATCACCAGTCACCTAGCAAGGTGTCAAAAACTTGATGACCAAAAATAAAAAAAAGGAAAAAAATGATGAAGTATAGGTAGTCCTCGACTTACAACAGTTCCCTTAGTGTAGTGATGGCGAACCTATGGCACGCGTGCCAGAGGCGGCACTCAGAGCCCTCTCTGTGGGCACACCTGCCGCCGCCAGGTCACGCAGGTCCATTAGGCCAAGGCTTTTCAACCAGTGGTACAGGCACCACCTGTGGTACATTGGCACCTGGCAGGTGGTACGCGACCATCCTGGAAAAGTGGTAGCGGGGGAGGGGAATGAGCTGAACCGGTGACATCACTGCACAAGCCTGAGCGAGAGATGGCTGGAGCTGCAGGGCTGTCAGGGCTCAGCGGAAGCCCCAGGATCAGTGCCGCTTTCCAGCTGATCGACGCTTCTTTGGGGCTGTCAGAGTTCAGTGGAAGCACCAGTGGAAGCTCGGCGCTGATCCTGGTGCTTCTGCTGAGCCCTGAAGAAGCACCAATCAGCTGGAATGTTGCAGCATCTCCAGGGTCTTGTGATTTACATTCAGATGCTTGGCAACTGAATCATATTTATGACGGTCACAGTGTCCCAGGGTCATGTGAAGTGACCAAAACCTGCTGCAACCATCCAGCAGATGGGGGGGGGGATAAAAACCAAACACCCCCCCACCCCACCCCCACTGCCAATCCTAAACAGAAATGCTCACAACAATGAAAACCTCGGACAGGAGGAAGAGCGTCGCTGGGCGGGCAGGCAGGTGTCTTGCTCAGCTGTGGCTTGGGGAGCACTTTTTTCAGTGCCATTGTAATTTTGAACAGTCACTAAGCCAGTGATGGCGAACCTTTTAGAGACCGAGTGCCCAAACTGCAACCCAAAACCCACTTATGCATCGTCAGGTGCCGGGTGGGTGTGGCCCATTGGGTGGGCGTGGCCCATTGGGTGGGCGTGGCTGTGGTAACAGCAGACTGGGTGGGACTAAAAAGTTCAATCAAACAATTCCAACTTTGCAAGATCTTTTTTTTCCTGTGAGAAGTTGAAATTGAACCTTTTTTTGTGTGTGTACACGGCGACGGAGGCCTAAAGCGAAAAGGTTTTATAAAACCCAGCTGAAGGCTTAGGACTGGGGCGATGGCATGCGTGCCCACAGAGAGAGCTCTGAGTGCCGCCTCTGGCACCCCTGCCATAGATTCGCCACCACTGGGATAAGCCAAAATTACTATTGAAATACATATTCATGTTCCAGAACCAAATATAGCTGAGGGTTAGGGTTAGGGTTATACTCAGCTGTATAAATGTGATAGGAAAGGAGTCAGTTGCTTTATAGTAGGTGTATAAGGTCTAGAAGTCCAAAATATTCCTATACTCCCATTAGTTTTGGCCATGAATAATCAGGGTAACCTGTCCTCTACTGTGGATGCTCATTTCTAGCTATTAAAATTGGGATGATATCAACAGGGCCTTTACTGCAGCAGCCTCTCTTTCTTTTGAAAATGAGTGAATGACATCTCTGCCCGACTTAAAGCTTAAGATCGTTTTCAGAATCATGTCTTACCTTATTAAGCTTGACAAATATGATACTGTCCTTCACACTGAGAAAGTGACCCCCTTTTTTTTGTGTGTGTGTGTGTGTGTGTGTGTTTTGCTGGCAGAAATTTTTTTAATTTATTTTTTATTTTTCCAAACTCTCCCCCATACATATACTGTGATATTTATCAGATATTAACATACATTCTTTTTACATTCTTATATATAAGATACTTTAATGAAATAAATGCATACACATGACTTTGGGTGTTGCTCGCCCATTTCCCCTTTCACTGCATCCCTACTCCTTCTTCTCTACCTTCTTTCTCCCTTCCTTCTCTTTCTTCCCTACTTCCCTCTTCTTCCTCTCCTCTCCTCTTCTCTTTCACCACTCTCTCCTCCAACCTTCCTACTTCCTTCTCCCCTCCTTTACTCTTTTCTCTCTCCTCTCCTTTCTTCCCTCTCATCCCTCTTCAGATACAATTCAGGGGTAATGTCCGAGNTTCCAGCCCAAAACTTTGCTAGATTTCGGTTCCGGTACCGGTGCTGTCAGCTGGTGAGAATCCCCTGGAAGAGAGAAACAGCCCTTCTCCACAACGCCAGCAGTGTGGCTTATCTCCCTAATAGAGGGAGTGAGTCCTTAAAATCAAAGGGAAAGAGAGGGGATGGCGATCTTTTGTTGGCTATGGCTTCACCGTAAAAAATTTTTTGAAGGGGCTGAATGCTGCTTAGTCAGCCATTGCACATGTGAACTGAGCAAGTTTGGGTTAGGGATCCTAGTTTTCCTAAATGGGAACATCCTGGCCGTGGAGCATCCCATCTGTTTTGAAGAGGATCATGTGTAGAAATGCTTCCAAAATGGGGGGGAAATCTGCAGTCAGGTCTCCGTAGTCAGTATAAGGGGGGGAACACCGCTAGCGAAAAAGAAGTTCAAGCAATATGTGTATGACAAGTAGTGTTCCATTGGAGAAAGCCAACAGAAGTGGACCTGGTGGGGTATGGGGAGGTAATATGTCTTCATACACTTAAAATTCTACTTTATCTCTCTGAGTGTCTTATCTGTCTACATCAGCGGTTCTCAACCTATGGGTCGCGACCCCATTTGGGGTCGATCGACCATTTCACGGGGGTCGCCAAGCAAGGCTGTCCGCCATTTTTTCCCCCTTTTCCGGCGGGTGCCTTACCTCCCTTGAGCTGGGCCAGCTGGTGGTCGGCCTGCTCCGTCTCTGCCGCTTGCCAGCTACGCCTTGGCTGGCACAGGGGGCGGAACCACGCATGCGTGGCGCTCCCGGGCATGCGTGGTTTAGTCCTCGACTTATGACCGGTTGGGGGTCGCGGCATTAAAAAGGTTGAGAACCACTGGTCTACATCCATCTTTGTCTGTCTGTCTGTCTGTCTGTCTATCTATCTATCTATCTATCTATCATCTATCTATCTATCTATCTATCTATCTATCTATCTATCTATCTATCTATCTATCTATCTAATCTTTGCTTTTTTCTACATCTTAGGGCAGCCCATAGCATTTGGGGCGAAAGCTTGAAGGAATACATAAATGTCGATTGCTCTGTTCCCATGCTGGCCCTGGCAGAGAAGCTGATGCGAGGTGAGATGGGAAGGAAGATATATAGAGTATTTTATTTTCTCAGCTTAAGGCTATATTTTTCCAAGCATAAAGGTTTTTTCCTTTTTAATTTTTAGACTGGAGGGTAACATCTTTTGAATTAGGCCCCCCAAGGTGGTTGCTCATCACACTGTTCTTTGGATTTGGAAGAGATATCCGATTCAGCTGTGTTTATGGAGGAGTGAGTGCTTTATCTTTGTGACTGGGGAAAACTCATGAAGAAATGTATCTCCTTAGAAAGCGAAATCCACATATAGTACTTTCCAGAATGGCTGGGTATCAGATGGCATATAAATTTGCTTAATAATAGTATACATCCATGGGTTAGCACAGCTGGATCATAGCCTTTCCTTGGATATTTCCTGCAGACTCTTCCTGCGGCACTGTTTCTGAGTTTGGTTTTGTCCCTAGTTGGGTGCTGTCTACAGCAGGGCTTTTCAACCTTTTCACCCATGGTACCACTTTTAGGATATGGCAACATCCGAGTACCACCAGTCGCCTAGTAAGGTGTCAAAAACTTGATGACCAAAAATAAAAAAAGGAAAAAAGTGATGAAGTACAGGTAGTCTTCGACTTACAACAGTTCGCTTAGTGACTGTTCGAAATTACAATGGCACTGAAAAAAGTGCCCCCCAAGCCACAGCCGAGCAAGACACCTGCCTGCCCGCCCAGCTGCGCTCTTCCTCCTGTCCGAGGTTTTCATTGTTGTGAGCATTTCTATTGAGGATTGGCAGGGGGTGGGGTGGGGGGGTGTTTGGTTTTTATTCCCCCTGTCTGCTGGGTGGTTGCAGCATGTTTTGGTCACTTCACATGACCCTGGGATACTGTGACCATCATAAATATGAATCAGTTGCTAGGCATCTGAATGTAAATCACAAGACCCTGGAGATGCTGCAACATTCCAGCTGATTGGTGCTTCTTCAGGGCTCAGCAGAAGCACCAAGATCAGCGCCGAGCTTCCACTGGTGCTTCCACTGAGCCCTGACAGCCCCGAAGAAGCGCCGATCAGCTGGAAAGCAGCACTGATCCTGGCGCTTCCGCTGAGCCCTGACAGCCCTGCAGCTCCAGCCATCTCTCGCTCAGGCTTGTGTGGTGCTGCCACCGGTTCAGCTCATTCCCCTCCCCCGCTACCACTTTTCTAGGATGGTCGCGTACCACCTGCCAGGTGGCAATGTACCACAGGTGGTACTCGTACCACTGGTTGAAAAGCCTTGGTCTACAGTGTCAACTTCCACCAGAAACATTTAGTTTCTGGTGAAACTAGAAATATTTTAATTCATTGCAAATCAAAGGAAGACAAAAGAGCAGAGTCCAAAGCATTAAACTAGAAAGTTCACATACTAAAGGTGTCTTGTGCTTCTGCGGAGCATAGAAAAAACTCTGTAGTTCGTATACCAGCAAAAATTGTGCACATGGTGTATATAATTACACATTACCATGTTACATATGGTATCCATATGGTATCCATATTGAAGCAGTGTAATTCTGCTTCCAGATAGACCTGGGTAGGACAGAGCTAAGCACAATGTGGGTTAATCTACCTTGTCTAATCACTGGAACTCTGGTGAGAGCCATCATGGTATTTCATGGCCTCTTCCAAACCTGCCATGAGCTTCTAGTTCAATGGTTCTCAACCTTTTTAATGCCGTGACCCCCCAACCGGTCGTAAGTCGAGGACTAAACCGGTTGTAAGTCGAGGACTACCCAACCGGTCGTAAGTCGAGGACTTTCCCTGCCCGGGAGCGCCGCGCATGCATGGTTCCACCCCCTGCGCCGGCCGAGGCGTAGCTGGCAAGCGGCAGAGACAGAGCAGGCCGACCACCAGCTGGCCCAGCCCAAGGGAGGTAAGGCACCTGCCGGAAAAGGGGGAAAAAATGGCGGACAGCCTTGCTTGGCGACCCCCGTGAAATGGTCGATCGACCCCAAATGGGGTCGCGACCCAAAGGGTGAGAACCGCTGTTCTAGTTTGAGCATTCAGAACTTTTTATTTATTTATGGGAAGTATATTATTGTGATGGATGTTCAGTAGAAAGCATTTCGCTTGGGTAGAATTGGTAATGCTAATTTTCCTGATAGAGATATAATGCTGGTTTGTTCCGTGCACCACCTTTAGTTGTGGTTTCCCTGTGTCCCCTTCCGGATCACCTGTGGATTTCTACCTCTCTCCCATTCACAAACCCCTTTCCCTGTGACTCTACCTGTTGTTTTGTTTTCTTCCTAGGCATCTCTGAATCCCAAGAGCTCTGCTTTCCTGGTGTCTACTTCAGGCAGTTTTCCCCCGTTGGGCCAAAGGTACATACAAGTTGCTCAGCTGCATTCAAAAGAGATTGAGTCCCAGTAGACGTGATGAATATACCATGCCAACACTTGAGGTCCCTGTTAATCTCTGGGCTGGGGATATTTAGTGCAACATTTTCCCTATGGAATCTTTCTAGAACTCTCACAAGAATGTACCTTCCTGACTTATTTACAATCTCCACCCGATTCCATTGTGGCTTAGTAATTGAAACTGATCTAATTTGGGTGCATTAATTTATAGGTTGGAAAGTTTTACTACCGTATTAGAAAAAGTTAGAAACTAATCCACTTGGCTTGGATTAAGAAAAAGGTTGGGTTATATACAGTATATGAAAGAGAGACCTGTTTCCCAATGTACATAGACATACTGACCTCATGTACATATTTTAAATAAATATATCTACCATTAGATATTTATGATTGTGTGTACGTACGTATAATTGCACAGTTGGGAGAGCCATTTGAGGCATGGAGTCCAATAGCACACTCTTTAGTGCCAGAATTATGAGAAAGGAAAGGGAATTGGTAATTATTTCCATGTTTACTTTTCCTCATGGTTAGAATATTTTTCCAATAATCAACCATCTACAGCAGGGATAGTCAACCTTGGCTCTTTTATGACTCGTGGACTTCAACTCCCAGAATTCCTGAGCCAGCATGGCTGGCTCAGGAATTCTGGGAATTGAAGTCCACGAGTCATAAAAGAGCCAAGGTTGACTACCCCTGATCTACAGCAATGTTTTTCAAACGTGGTAACTTTAAAATATGTGGACTTTAACTCCCAGAATTCACCAGCCAACATGTAGAGTGATT
>NW_015390222.1:0-42811 GCF_001527695.2 Protobothrops mucrosquamatus
TCTACATCGTTCGCGTCAAGGGTGCCTGTGGGGACCTGGGCAGGAGTGGGACAGATCTGAGGGTCTCTGGCAGAAGGGGGTGGGACCGGGGCAAGTGCCAAGGCATGGTCCACTGGAGGAGCCTCACTGTTCCTCTCAGGCCATGCGGGGGGGGGGCTTATGGAGCTAAGACTGAATGTGTTTCAGCATAGATGGCCACCACAAAATTGTACATTGGGTCCCGGCTGGCCTGGGTCAGGGCCAAGGCAGAGGGGGCCGTTCCCTCACTGTTTCCAGGATGGCTTCGCGGGCCGCATGAAACCACTTTGCAGGCCGCATCCGGCCCCCGGGCCTTGTGTTTGACATGTCTGGCTTAGAGAGATGGGCTGAAAGTAACAAAATCCAATTTAACAAGAAGAAATGTGTTTGGTTTTTTTTCCACTTAGGTAACAATTAAAGCATATATATAGGTCTTAAAAATTTGAATTAATAATAATGTCATTTCACAAGTACTCAGACTAGTATTTGACTGCAAATATTATAAATATAAATACTATAAATAGTATTGACTGCAAATACACCTCTATAACTATCTGGTTTAGAACTGCAACCAAACAAGACAGACATAGATTTCAACGAATAGTTAGAACCGCAAAAAAAACAATTGCTACCAACTTGCCTTCCGTTGAGGACCTGTATACTGCACGAACAAGAAAGCAGCTGTGAAAATATCTACAGACCCCTCACATCCTGGACATAAACTATTTCAACTTCTTCCCTCAAGACGATGCTACAGGGCATTGCACACCAGAACGACTAGACATAAGGGCAGGTTTTTTCCCCATGCCGTCACTCTGCTTAACAACTAATTCCTACAACACTGTCGAAATACTAGTAAAGCTGTATTACTATGATACTCCTCATCTTTCCTATTACCTATCCTTATCTTCTTATGACTATAACTTGCTGCTTCTATCTTACAATTTATATTGGGTTTTTTTGTACCCTAGTATGATTTATGTTGTTTGCTTAGCTAGTATGCTATGACTATCATTAAGTGTTGCATCTTATGATTTATGATGAAGTGTTGTATTTCACGATTTATGATGAATGTATTTCATGTTGTATATGATCATGATTACCACTATTACTTGTATGTACACTGAGAACTTATACACCAGAAACAAATTCCTTGTATGTCCAACCACACTTGGCCAATAAAGAATTCTATTCTATTCTAAATTGAATGTGCAATGAGTAGCAAAGAGGGAAAGCACAATTTTGGCTGCATCAATATAAGAATTAGACCGTATAGTTTCTAATTCCTGGGAAGTACTAGGTCTACTTGAGTCTGGATTAACTACAGTAGTTTCCAGTTTGAAAACTTTGTCCTGTCCTGGGGATAATGTTTTAAAAAGTTTAAAAAGTTTTAAAGGTTAAAACTTTTGTAAAGAAGTTTTAAAAAGTAAAAGAGGAGCAGGAATAGGTACAGACAAAAGAAACAAAATTATTAAGGGACTCAACAATAAGAAAAGAGAAAGAGCTGTGTACGTATATCCTTGAGAAGACTAAGGGGGGGAGCAAAATCAATAGTATTCTTCAAGTCTTTGAAAGGATGTCACACAGAAGGAGGTTAAGACCTATGATTCCAGCATACAAAATAAGGATTTAAGATACAGAAGGACAAACTTCAGTGGAAAGTTAGGGGAGGGGGGAAACACCTAACATTAAGACCATGCAACAGCGGAGCTCAGGAGATGTAGAACATTTCTATTCATTGGATGAGTTCAATGAAATAAGTTAGCTAACTGTTGCAAATGCTTTAACTTGGATTCCGCATGGAGCAGGGGTTTGACCCTAAATCACCGCTTCTAATTCTATAATTTGAAGCGATGGAAGCTGTAGTCCAGGTACAGGTTAAAATCACTTTGTTCTTTAAAACATCATTCTGATGTCAACAAACACTTTACACCAGACATGTAAAACTCGCGACGTCACGTGACGTATCAGGATGGTTTTGCCATTGCCGGCAATGGAAAAAAAGTCGTGATACGTCACAACACATCATGTGAAGTTGCGAGGATGACACCCCTGCTCTAGTTCAACCACAGTTAGTTCTTGTTTATGTAGATGTATGATTTGGTTTTGGTTTTAGGGGCCAAAAAATGAAATGAAATCTTCTTTTGCATTAGTTAGCATAATTTGAAAGTATTTTCTTCTTTTACTTCTTTTTTGGTTTGGGCAACATAATAGAAATATCTTTATATACACGCACATATGCATACTATAACAGATTATTATATGTATATGCATGTATTTCTGTGTGACTCTTGGGAAAAAATGAGGGTTTCCCCCCCCCCCCCAATTAGATTATCTAATAAAGTAGAAATAGATACAGACAAGAGAAACAACATTATTAAGTGTTGGATTTAATATTAAAAAGCTTAAGAATGCTGGTAAACTCTAAACATATTGAATTACAGCTCCTGTTATCACCAACCAGTGTAGCTAGCTTGCCCTAACTGGCTGGGCATTGGTACATTTGAGTCCAATACAGCTGTACTACAAATATATTCAGCCATATTTTAGCACTGTTTCACAATTTCATTAATATTCCTCATGTGCGGATTTCAACTCCCCATGCTAGCTGGGGAATTCTTGGAGCTGAAATCCACACAGCTTAAAGTGGCTGAGGTTGAAAAACACTAGTATAGAACTAGAAAGTGGTGGAGTTGTTGGGTTTTTTTTTGTCTATTCAAGTAAATGAAATATTGAACAAATGAATGATAGCTACTCTTTATAAGCAGTATGAAGACAAGCATGTGTACGGCAGTCATAAATGGAGTCTGACTTCCATATTCTCTGTCAAATTACCGTAATAGTATTTTCTACACAGATCAGATAAATCTGAACATTAGAAAAGCAGTGAATCTATAGACCATGGAACAGGTTAGTTTGTTTATTAAATTTATAGGCTGCCCATCTTACCTCAGATTTACTCTAATGCAATGTTTAATACAAGATTGTAGGAATAGTGCAGCTGAAATGCTAATATATTAGTGAGATCCACTTTTATAATTTCCTTCTGAATAAAGTTTGGTAAAGTGTAACTTCATTATTCAAAACTAATTTGGACATGACCTTTTTATTCAATTTAAACAGTAAAATATATGCATAGCGCCATGCATTTTGAAGAGTGTGTGGATATTGGATGGCTCAATTTTTCTGCTTTAAACTAAGAAACAAATTTGGAAAAAGATGAAATCCCTACTTACATATCCAGTGATGAACAGCCTCACTATTTAAATGAATATTCATAGCTCATAACTGACAAGGCCTTCAAGTGCATACGTTTGCTATTTAATTTGAGTACTTTCTATACCAATTTAAATAATAAAGTGTGACTTTGCTGTAATGCAGTTGTATCATGATGGCAGTTTCGTATGTGAATGTGACAATTAGCTAGTATGATTAAACTTTATTAGGTACCAATCTATTTATACAAACGTTAGATGTTCTTGGTCTAGTTTTAGTTGTGTCAGGACCCTCTTTTTAAGATTTCATTCCTTAAGGTTACATACAGAAAGAAACACACAAATATATAAGTGCTAATACCCATCAGCTATTCTCAAGTGCTGGGGAAAAAGATTTTTAACTTTTAAAGGGCAAGTATCTATGCTTTTATCAAGTGGAAAGGTGAAAGATGAAGTTATATTTGAATGTTAGGAAAGATACAATTTACATTTTAGCTAATTAAATTTACAATTTAGCTAATTAAGGACACAAAAAGATACAGGTGGTCCTCAACTTACAACAGTTCCTTTAGTGACCATTCAAAGTTACAACCGCACTGAAAAATGTGACTTATGACATTTTTTACACTTATGACCATTGTCGCATTTCCATGGTCACATGATCAAAATTCAGACGCCTGGCAACTGACTCATATTATGACAGTTGCAGTATCCCAGGGTGATTTTGTTTTGCAACCTTTTTACAAGCTAAATCAGATTCACTTTACAACTATGTTACTAATTTAACGACTGTAGAGATTCACTTAATGGCTGTGGCAAGAAAGGTCGAAAGTGGGGCAAAATTCACTTAATAATATTCCACTTAGCAACAGAAATTTGGGGATCAATTGTGGTCATAGGTTTAGGACTATCTGTACTGCTCCCAAAGCAACAACAATTCTTAGCTATCTATATACCAAGTACTTCTACACACAGAGACCACATACACACACACAGAGTTTGTGTGTGTGTGTGTGTGTGAGAGAGAGAGAGAGAGAGAGAGGGAGAGAGAGAGGGAGGGAGGGAGGGAGGGAGGGAGAGAGAGAGAGAGATATGAAAGAGAGAGGTATTCCTGCCCTTTCTGAACTTCTACAGATGTCCCTCATGAATCTCAGCCTGCTATATATTCCAGGGATTGAAATTCTTGAAATTCATACTGGATAATTTCTAGGCCGTCTCAAATGTTCCTATATGAGCATATGGTAGATTACACACAGCATAATTTTGGGTATATTTATGACAAAGAGATTGCTTTGGTTACCATGGTGAATGATCTAATTTGCAAACTAGCAAGGGGTGTATGTTGCTTTTGATTTTGCTGGATTTCTCAGACATTTTTTTTTATTTAAAATGGCCATGACATCATAATTGGATAAGTCTTCGCAGCACTGTTTTATGAGGGGTCTGTTCCTTCTTGGAGCAGGTTTCAAGAGATGGTGCCAAGGCTCAATAACAGTATTCATTTTATCCTACTTGAATTTTTAATTCTGCTAGGAAATATTCTGTATTTTAGATATTCAATGGCATTACAGGTAGTCCTCAATTTATGACTGTAACTGAGCCCAGAATTATGACGATTAAGTTGTGGTGGTCGTTAAATAGATCACCATGTGACTATGTGTGATTTTACAACCTTTTTTGTGGTAGTTGTTAAGCAAATACCATTCTCACTAAGCAAATTAATTTTCACCAACGGGCATTTTTTTTGCGGCAAACCAGAAGCAAACACTGGAAATCAGTGAAAAATGCCAAAAATCATAGTCATGTGCTCTTGGGATGCTGCAAACGGTCATCAATGTGAGTTGGTTGCCAAGCACCCAAAATGCGATCACATAACCACATGGAATTTCAAAAAAAGGTTGTAAGTAGCTCTAAGAAGATCCATTATAAGTTTGAACAGCTGCTAAGTGACGACTAGCTGTATGTATACTGGTTTCTATAACTTTAGTGCTCCATCTCTCTCTTGCAAGGAAGATATTGAAATCCTAAATCGGTGCTCAGTACTGTGAATGTCGTGAAGCTTAATCCAGAAAAGACAAACTTATCTTGGACAGTCGAAACAAAATAGGCAATAGGATTAGAGATATCATCTGTGCTGGAGAGCTATATATACAGCCTGAAGATTCCTTGGCTCAGTCCTAAGATTCCATTCCACATTCACATAATATTAATATATCTGTCCTTTATAATGTTATTTGGCTAGCATGTATATCTTTTGATCACAACCTAGTTGGACAATATTCTCCACCAAGGGGTTTAGAAGTTCAATTGGTCCAAACAATTGATTAAACTTAGCTAAAGGAATAACATGGGTTCCATGTTAAAACAATCTTACTGGTACATTTTTGGCCTGATTCCATGTGCTGGTTATGACTTAAGAAGTTCTTTACAACTTGAAATCCCAAGGAATCTGCCCGGGTCCCAAATGTGCTTTTTCAAAAGGACTTTCTTTGTTTTTCCTTGAAGACATTTTGCTTCTCCTCCAAGAAGCTTCTTCAGTTTTGCTTCTCATCCAACAAGCTTCAACTATGGAGCTGAAGAAGCTTCTTGGAGGAGAAGCGAAATGTCTTCAAGGAAAAACAAAGTAAGTCTAGTTGCCTTTCAAAAAGCACTTTTGGGACAACCATGATCCTGATGACTGAGAATCTCCATAGATAATCTGCCCAGGTGTTAAGATGTTTAAGAAATTACTCTCTGTCAGTATTTCCATCAAGACATGGCTGCTGGAACATGAGAGTGCCTACTTGGCGACTACTCCTTACTGTATGAGGAGGTAAAGCTAACTGTGGTCCTCATATTGGCAGGGTAAAAAAAAATAAGCAATTTTTTCATATGTAGTCAAGGATTGGCTGATAAAGTTAGCATTTTTCAAGTTATGGTATATCTCAATGTCTTTTAATGTATGCTTTTAGTTATACTGTACTGTATAGTTTAAATTTATCTTGTTAGCTACCTTGAGCGCCACCTATTGGTGCAAATATAGGATACACATCCTCTAAATAAAAACACTAAATCTGTTTTTAAAGGGAAAAAATGCTAAACAATTATGGAGACATTTACCATAAAAGCTCAAAATTATTACATAGTGCCATTAACACAATCAAATTTGACATTTTAGAATCATATATATTAGTTGGAGATATTAAGCCTGTGCTTAAGGCTGTAATCTAAAACAAAACAATAACAAGTTCTGCTTAAGTCAATTGCATTTTTTGTATAAAGTAGGGGTTTTTTTTTGGTAAAAATCTGTCATTAACACTCTTACTAAACTAAATGGACTTTAAAAGTATTTAATTTTAATGGCTTAAACTTTAGATCCACATGTGCTGTGGAGTGTAGATGAAAGACCAGTATTGCACTTTTCAACTTGCTACTTATTAACCATACAATCTACTGTGTACAATTTTGTAGTGTATAAGTGTGTTCTATTATCTGCGATGTGGTACATCTGGCTCTATAATTCAGTGTTTCTGACTGCCCAGAATAAATACTATGGATGTCAAATTGGATATGAATAGACTCTGTGTGAACCAATAGGCTCACCAAAGGATGCTGACCCAGTCCCTCATCTCAGCCCAACTAACCTCACAAGGTCATTTTGGAGGGTATAAAATTGCAGGAGGGGAAAAGTGGGATAACAATCAGAAGAACAAAGAAAGCACTGAAGAGCAGAGCTTGCTATGACTAACATACTGTATGTCCTTTTATTTCATGAGATGCTTTGAATATCTGGGGGGGGGGAGATCTGGGGACATGCAACAGTAACTTTTATTGTAGCGTAAGCTTTTATAACTGGAACCCATTTATTTTAGTAAACAGGTGCATTATATTTTAAGGTGAGCTAAGATTGTTTAATGATTTGTTGCAGAGGAGAATGACTTCGAAAATATGTAATTATTTTGTGGCCCAGGTCCTGATTGCCAATGGTGAGATTAGCATATTGTGCAAACACCATAATTCAATCAGCAGTGATGTGGGAAAAGATTACATTTAATATTAGACAGCTCCAGGTTTAGGTGAATGTGTTAGGCTAGCGTCATTTGATAAATTGCATTGTGTGAATGCTATATTCTATTCAAAAGTAAGGTGCTTTCTAAATTCTGTCCAGTCAATCCTATTAAGAAAAAAAGAGTGTAACCTGTTTCCAAATTAACCCATGTTATAGCTTTCCATAGTATGGGGAACTTAATGTTCTTTAACGAAACCATTAAAAAATAACCAGAAATAAGTAAAGCTGCCTTTTACAATTGACCAGTAATTTTGTCAATCCCAGTGGTGTTCAAGTGGTGCTCCAATTGTTTTGAGATTGCAACCAAGGTGCCTATTACTATTGGTACTACCTTTGCTTTCTTTCGCCACAGTCCTTCTATTTCTATTCGCAGGTCTTTGTATTTTATTATCTTCTCCAGTTCTTTCTCTTCTATTCTGCTGTCTCCAAGTATGCCACATCCACTATCTAGACTTTTTTGTCTTTGTCAACAATTGTTAAGTCTGGGGTGTTATGTGGCAAGTGCCTATTTGATTTCTAAACTCCCCCAGCACTTTAGCTTCATATTCTATTACTTTCTGTACTTTATGGTCCCACTAGTTCTTGCTTGCAGGCAAATTATATTTCTTGCAGATCTTCCAATGCACCGTTGTTATGACTTTGTTGTGCAGTTGTGGTCAGTCTGTGCAATCTTTCTGCAGCAGCTAACCCGGTAGTCTGCTGTTTCTTCTTATTATTAAATTTATTTGCCATCCATCTGACTGTTTGAAGTGACTCCGAGCAGTTATAGCGCAGCTATGAAACCCAGCTTTTCCACCTTGGACTTCACTGCAAAAAACCTTTCGTTTCCAAATACTGGTTGGCTGTAGCACCAAAGCCATACCTACTTCCGTCCGCTGAGCCAACAGTGAACCAGTTGTATTTGTAAAGATACTATGTGGTGCAAGTGTTCATGAGATAGCAAGCACTTCCAGGAGAAAGTGAGTCATATTGCCTGAACCATCCATTAGAACAGTGTTTCTCAACCTTGGCAATTGAAGATGTGTGGACTTCAACTCCCAGAATTCCCCCAACATGCTGGCTGCAGAACCATTCGAGTTTAAGTCCAAGTTGCCAAGGTTGAGAAACACTTGGTTAGAAGAGTTAACCAGATTAGTTGACTTGCCGATCGAAGGCTGTTGTTGTGCAAACAACACTGGTGTAATAACAGGGATTATTAGATTACAATGAAAGTTGTTAAAAGTGCTAAATTCAAATCTTGGATTTTTGGCATATTGCTTTCCTTCTAGCCACCTCAAGGGCTTTTCTGAAGAGACTGAATGTACTTGGTATAGGTACACCAGAGAAAAATTCCAAGTAAAATGAATAACATTTAAGGTTCATTTAAGAGTTTTATTTTTAACCCTAGTTCTATCCTGAAATTAGATGAGAATAAAGAACCAGTTTGGTGTAGACACCAAGCTATAAACCAAGAGTTCTAGTTCTGTCCTAGACACAAAGCCAGTGAACCTGGCCAGTCCCTATCGCTTAGTCCTAGGAAGAAGGCAGGGACAAAACTACCTGTGAAATCTTGTCGAGAAAACTGCAAGGACTTATCCAGGTAGTCACCAGGAGTCAACACTGACTCAAAATCACCAAAAAGAAATGAGAACGTATTTATTAAATCCTGTATAATTCATATCACTCCATGGCCTTTCCCCACAGCTGAACTGAAGGGTTATCCTCCTGTTCCTTATAACAAAAAACTGTACCTGCTTTCCTAATTGTCACACACACACACACACACACACACACCGCTAGTTCTATTTCTGTTGATGGCAGTCAGCTCAGGTGCCTCCAAGGTGATAGGTAACAACAATTATCAGATTTTCCATGTCTTCGACTTACCCTTGGGCAGTGTCGGAATAAAATGGCAAATATTACTTTAACACCAGTGCAGCTAAGGACACTCAAGATTGTCTTGCGCATGGGTTAAAGATGAGACGCACTATGAAACATAGAAAAAAGATGTCCAGGCAAGTTTGTACTATGGTTATTTGCAAATGAAGCAAGTCCTGTAATTACTTCATTGTAACTTTTAATGCAGCAGAGAGGGATGTCATCATTTTAATGTTTACACTGCTGGTATTTATTTTATAGGAATTGTTATGGTTAACCAAGAACTGATCCTACTTACTGTGGCACAAAAACACCTCAGTAAGCATTTTTTACAAGAGCTGTACCCCTGACGTTGCTTCTGTCTCATCCTTAACCTACTGCACAGAGACCCTGAATGGTCTTTCTTTCGTTCCTTTGCTATTACAGAGCTTTTTCCCTTCTTCTCCCAACACAAAACGTGCTGTACAGACAATTGATGTCTTGTTGAAATGCTGGCAGTGGCATGATCAGGGACTGGGATCTGCCCAACTCCTACTGGCTATTGAAGTCATTCCTCCCCACCACGCCACTGGGCACAGGCCATTCTCTCTGGTCCTTTGAGCTTAGGATTTAAGGGAGACTGGATGGCCACTTTTGCACGGACACTGCCAGACTACCTAAGTAGAGGTATCTACATAATACACAGGCCTAAATATCTTCTGCAAGACCAGGTCGGCTTCTACGCATACAGCAGTCTTTCGAAAGAACAATTGAAAGGGAATTATTAGTTAATTTAAGTCAGGGAAGTGTTGGTGGCTTTGTCCCACATTAGTACATTAAACTTTTTTTTTATAGTGCAGATGAGCATGTAAGCTGTTCTCATCCTGGCTTTATTATAATTTATTAGAAGGTGGGGTACTGCCCCCATCTTTATACATGACTAACTCACATTTCAAGCAGTGAAATTTACTTTTTTGTTTATATGAGAATATCAGTTGTCCAGAAAATCAATCTTTGCCTGTGTCTGTTATAATCTTGGTTTAGAGGCCAGTTGGGATATAGGGAAGGCAGAGTAAAGAAGCTCTGATGTGCCCAGAAATACATTCCCAATTATTTTTCTAGACATGACCTACCCCCAGACCTACATACAACTGCGGACCTGCGCCTTTTTCGCCGAGCCCTGAAAACCCATCTATTCCGTGCGGCCAGCCTGGCGTAGTCTTAATTATGTTTTAATACAGGTTTTATATGGGGTATTTTAGAGCAGGCCTTTATTTATTTAATCTGATTTTAGAATAGATATTTATTGTGATTTTATTATCGCCTGTTCACCGCCCCGAGTCCCGTAAGGGAGATAGGGCGGTATATAAATTTAAATAAATGAAATGACATGTGTTTATCTGCCAAATATATTCAGTTGCACTGATTCTGGGATGCTATATGGTCAGTCCTACATTTTTTTCCCTGAAAAGATGATATTGAATTCAATGAAGCCTACATCCAAGTGCAACATACAAATAAAAAAAGATAGCATCAGTAATTTCTTCTCCTCTCCCCCAATAGTTTATGCCTAAATAAACCTGCAGGGAAAAAAACCCGAGGTTTAAATTACCCTGTCTAAAATAATACAAGTAAAATTTCAAAGAGGTGATAGTGGTGTATTAAATTATTTCTTAAGAAGAGCACAGGCAGGATTTTTTTCCACTGGCTGGTGATCCATTTTCCTTTTTACGTCTCGGAAAGAAAAAGGGCAAAAAGAAAAAAAAACACGGCACTTTCCAGAAAATATTAAGATGCTCGATTGTCCCAGGTTAATTTTTTATCGAACGGGAAGCTAAACTGAGGCAAGCTTGGCCGACTAGCGCCTAACCTTAAGAGAGTCCAGAGCACAAACAGGCGGATTTCAGGAGGCAAAATTCTAACGGGAAAAGCCTGGCGAAAAGCATTTGCAAAAAAAAAGTTACGCGTTGCCCCTTCGGGCCGGTGCCTTGTCCCTGCCAGCGGGCCCCGGGCGTTAATTGGGAAAGGATCCCTTCTGGAAGAAGATTGAAGAGGGAGAAAGACGCGGCGGCGGCTTGGCCTTGGCCTACCCGCCACGGAAGGCCGGCATGAACTTCCCAGCCCCAAAACTCCGCGGCCTCCGCACCATGGAGCAACCCCTCCGGCCGAGCGGCAAGCAAGAGACAAGCGCGCTGCCTTCCCCACCTTCTCCCGCCTTTTGTCCCCTCCTTCCCGGGAGGCGGGAACTCTCGGATCCCGCCTCCTCGGTATCCTAAGACTTTCCAAGGACCCTGAAGTGCGGCGGAGAAACGGGGGGGAGGAGGCGGAGGGCGAAGAGGGAGCCGCAGCTAGTGGGGCTGATTTTTCTCCGTCCCTCCACCAGCCCCTCTCTCTCTCTCTCTCTCTCTCGCTAAAAAGCACGATGCTGGTGTTTATCCTCTCCCGAGCTCGACTCCTTTTTCTCCTCTCGATCGACTGGCTCCAGGGCGGACAGTTCTGGCCACAGCCGAATCCCGAGAACCCCAATTAGATGAGCGCGATCCTAAAAGTTTAATAAAAGTGAAGTCGAGGAAGGCGGTGTGGGGGGAGGAGGAGGAGGAGGGGAGAAAAGACCTCGGGAGTTTTGACAATAAACCACCTCTCCTCCCCTCTCCGCCCCCCCCTCCCCAAGCAACTAGAAGGGAGGACTTTGGGGGGGGGAGAAACCAAGGGGGGCGGAAAGCTTGATCGCTGCAACCAAGCGGCATAAACCACCATGCAGCTGGTGTTATGGGCGGTAGGGTTAAGCACGCTACTCCTGCAAGACTTCTTGAATAGAGCCGGCGCAGCAGCAGCAGCAGCAGCAGCCACAGCAGCCAGAAAGCAAGGGAGGCATCTCCGACAAGGTAAGATGCTTGGCAGGACTAAGAAAAGTCGCAAGAGCAGCGCGCAGAATTTGTCGGAAAGAGAGCGAGCGAGTTTGGCGTTAACTTTGTGTGAGGTCAGGGTTTTGGGTTTGTTTGGTTTTTTTTTCTCTCCCCCCCCCCTTCCCCCTACACTGCCGCAGGGAAGGAAAATGGCAAAGCTCAGAAAGCGGTGTAAATATACCGTAAATCCGTGGAGTTCTCCGGTCTACCAGCAGCTCCGCCTACAAATGTATGCTAATTTTATTCATGGTGGCTCTCGTGCATGTCCTAGGAAAGCACCGATTAGGGAGTCCCCAAGTGTCCTCTTGCCACTCTGGGGGTGGTGTGTGTGAGGGGACAAAAACACGTTCACTATGCATAACTGCAAGCATATCTATGTATCTGTTCTCTTGACATTTTGGCCTTTTGCATTAAAGCTAACAAAAAAAATTTAAAATATCAAATTATGCCAGGGGGCACAGTTCAAAACTCTTATTGGTGACAGTATTTTATGAGAGTCTGAGAAGCTTTGTGCAAAGCATTTTTTTTTTAAAAAAAAACAACCCAAACAAACCTTATTTTCTATCGTGATGAGTTTATCGTATATTAATAGTGAACATAGATATTGTATTCATACCTGTAATGCTGCAGGGGGGCCGTTTTGGGAAGAGTATTTGCGGGTCCTAACTGGGTTTCTTTTTATTCTGTAAATGCTGCTGATTGTGTGTACTATTTGCAGTGTTTAGCTTGGTTACATAAAGGCTAAAAAAATGAATTCAGCATCCTTTGCTGCCAGTTTCTAAGCTGCCAGCTTTTCACCTGTGTGACTGTGTGCAGACTGGTCAACTTTGGGAATATTGCAGAACTGAGTTGGGTGGTAAGGAAGGTGTTTAATTTGGACGCTGGCTAGATAAAGTTTAGAAGGGCTTTCCAATCAGTTCTGACAAGAATATTCCTTCAGGACTGGCTAAATTAATCTTCCTGTTGGACCAGCACGGTAAAAAGTATTGTTAAATAGTTTGCGCATGCGTGCGCACACCCACACCCCGTATCCATTCATGGGCACCTATGTCAACTTTTCACAGCCAAACTGTTGGAGACGCTGAGAGAGTACGAGATTGTGATCCCGACCCGTGTGAATGAGCTTGGGGAACCGTTGCCTACAAAGGTGCACTTTCAGAGAAAGAAGCGAAGCCTTCATTCGGAAGCTGAGCCCTGGATCCTGGATGCTCCTTCTTCTTCCATCGCCTCCTCTTCTTTCAGTACCACCCAAGTGCATTATAGACTGCAAGCCTTTGGGCGGCACTTCGTTTTCAACCTTACAGCCCATTCGGGATTTATTGCCCCTCTTTTCACGGTCAGCTTCCTTGGACAACCCGAGGTTAACCAAACAAACTTTTATGCCGAGGAGGAAAGTGATATTAAGCACTGTTTCTATAAAGGACATGTCAACACGGAGCCCCAGCATACAGCAGTCATAAGCCTGTGTTCTGGGATGGTAAGTGTATAAATCCTCTTGCTGAATTCAGGGTTTTGCTTACAGGATGCAAATCAACAGCTTCTTAAAGAGAAGACCTCAATTCCCAGCTTTGGATCTTGCTGGGAGAGTTGGAAGCACATTGTGTGTGTTTTAAAACATCTTTTCATTGTTGCCTTCTCCACAGCATTCTTGGTTTCGATTGCAACAAAACTTGAAAACAAAGCAAAACTTTCTTCAAAGTTGTGCTGATCAGCGCTACAACAGGGTGCATTTCTTTTCCGGGTTCCTTCCCTCCTGCCTAGCCACTTTCTTTCTTTTAGATTATAAATATCTTCAATCTAGTGGCAGAAAACTTAAGAAATCGTTACTGGAGTATATGGCAAAACCTCAAGAATCAAAGGCTTTGCTTTTAAGGAGCTCTCACTTTGATTGATGGGAGGGGGAGAAGAAGGGAGGGAAGTCGTGGGAGGTGCCAGGAACATGCAGTAGCCACGAACCATTTCTATACTTTTCCCTCTTAAGGGTCATCCCAGACAGGTAGTTTGGGAGCATTGTTTTGTGCTCTTGGCAACAGCTGTGCCCCTGAAGACTTTCAATATCTTAACATCCAGGAAACCCTTAATGTGGAACAGTTTGCCAGGGGAGTGAAAGCAAGGAGGTGGGGTTTACCCCAGGTGGCTTTTGGGAAGAGGGGGCCGCTGAGTGGGTTGGTGAGGAGCATTTGAGTCTGAACCGCAAACAAGGGTGGCACTTGGAGGCCCCGAGAGACATTTAAGGTGGAGGGAGACAAACAGAAACTGCGTAATTGATTCCTTCTCCCTCACTCCCCCTAGGGACGAAAGTTTACTCCAGGCAGATTTGAGTGCCCTTGCATTGCTAAGAGCCAGTCGGTTTGCTATCCTCAGTGAAGCTCCCGTTTAATGGCCTGGGATTTGAAAAAGGCACGGAATTGTCAGCATGCATACATTTGGCCTGAGGAACCATTCCCACCACCCCTGGAAGAGTGAAACAGTTTAAAAGTGAAGCAGTCGAGGGGGGAGAGTAAAGGAGAGGCTTTCAAAGCACCAAATCAAGTCATTTGATTTTTCTCCCGTTCAGCTTGAGAACTTACGCTCTTAGCAGCTAAAAAATTGTTGTGGAGGGGAAAAAAAATCATAGTTTGGTAGCTGTCTGCTCTGAGTGGTGAAGAAGTAGCGGTTTGGTTTCCTATAATAGATTTTCAAGATCTATTCTGCAAATATAATTGGGATGGGAGGGGTGAGGGGGCTTGGCTCTTCTTTCCCTCCTCGGTATTCCCCCCAAAAAGGGATACAAGCAGCTGAGTTTAGCTATACTTACCAGCCAGGCCGGAACTGTCCAGTGGCAGTGCCCTACATCAAAGGGGAAGGGGCTGCAGGAATGAAGAGCCCCCCAGTCTCCACCCCCAAACCATCTTGTCTTCTTCCAGTTTGTACCGTGATGGGTCACTTTCTGGGCTTGTTGTTGTTATTGTGATGTTCTGATGTTTGGTGGGTGCGGCAGTAGAGGAGGAGGAGGGCCGATACCGCCCCAGAGTTCTCCAAAGGGAACCAACGGAGCTGGTGGGAGTGTGTTTTTCCAGCCCTCCAGGCAAAGATTGCAAGCCTGGGTTTAAACTGAGGAGGAAAACAGTTGACACCCACTTCCTGGTAGATAAGGCACTCTAAGATTTGGCATTTGCTTTCATGGAAGGTCAACCTTAAGGGAGGCCAGGTTTTTTTATGGAGAGGACTTAAGGTGGAAAGAAGAGAAGGCTGTCCAGGGAGAGTCCAAAATGAATTGTGGCAGATGGCAGGAGGAGCCCTCCCCCAAACTTGGAAATAACCCCTGGGATGTGGGGAAGGCAAATCCCTGTAGTACAGCATCTGACTTTAGCGTGTACAGTATGGCAGACGGTGCCCTCCTGCATTTATAGGATGTTCAGAGCATTTTTTTAAGGCCTGCGTTTCTGAGTTTTGTGCAGAAAGACCCAATGCATCTTTCTAATTTTTATTAGAGTGGAAGGAGAAGGTGTTTTTTTTAATACTAGACAGACTAGTATCTTCCATTTTTTTTTTTTTATCAAGGAAACTCTTGGAAGGAGAGTTCTATCTGTAAAGTAAAATCATCCCTTTTCCTCAGAGTCTGTATTTTTTGTTACACACAGTCCTGAACTTGTGTTTGTGAGATACTGGCCTGATGCTTTGGTGAAAGATGTGAAGGCGTCAGTTACAATTATGCTGCCTCAACTTGGGTCTCCAGGTTAATTTCCACTTTATTTATTTATTTTCCTCTTTTAGTATTTGTATAGTTCAAGCTGGGGAACATACGTAATATTCATTCCTCTTCCTATTTTCCCCACAACAACCCTATGAGGTGGGTTGGGCTAAGAGAGAATGACTGGTCCAATGTCACCCAGCTGGCTTTCATGTGTAAGGCAGAACTAGAACTCACAGTCCTCTGGTTTCCCAGCTGGTGCTTTAACCACCAGAGCCAAGGTTGCCTACCCCTGCACCAGACCAAAGTCCTCTCCAAGAAATTGGATGGGCAACTAATTTGGGAGGCAGGTTGAAGACAAGACTGACTGACTAAAAGCAAATGCCCCTTTTGGTTGTTGGTTTCTTTGGTTGCATCACTGTGGCATATTAAGTGAGTGGTTCCCAAAATTTAAAGAGATAAATCCATCAAAGATTCTGAATCTGACAGAGAGTCATGAAAGTGGTTTATCTAGTATACTATCTAAACTAGTTTAAAACTGTTTCATCAATTATGCCAACCATTCTCCAGATTTGTTGACCATACTGCAGGGGGATTGTGTGTTTATGGCAACTCGCCATGGCCAACTCACTGCGGGACAACTCGCTGTACGACAAGAGTTATACTAATATCGAAGAAATGGTGGAATAGAATCATTAAAGAAAGGATGCCAAAGGAGGGACAAAATGAAATGTGAATGACAAAAATTAAAATAGTTTTGTAAATATTTTAAATAATTAAATTGAATTGTTGAATTGTCCTGCAGCAAGTTGCCCCATGGTGAGTTGGCTGCGGCGAATTGTCCCGTTCTGGGAAATTGTAATGACTGGAAGGTATTATTGCTGGGCAAGCTGGCCTTAAAAAACATTGTTTCTCCTTCAGATTGTGCTTGGTTGTTGGTGACTTCATGGACAGATCCATTGAGCTAACTATCCAGCAGTATAAAAGTGGTTTGCCACTGCATTCCTCCAGTTGAGATCTTCAATTTCCCAGGCTGATATTATACCTCTCTGAAAATCTCCAGTGAAAGTACTAATCAAACTTGCACGTCCAAATTTGACCAAGCGCTGCAACCTATTTTAAGTAGAGGTCAACTCAGGTTGGCAACTGAGTGTACTGTACATTCAAGGAACCACAGCTAGACATGTGTTTTACTTGGTTAGACAACAATATGCAGCCCCGAAAGCTATAAACTACTTCCAAACCGCGTGTGAGCCTTCCTAAAGTTGCTATCAAATTATAATTTTCTTGTCATCCAAGGGGAAAATTATTACACGTATGGGAGCAATTATATCAACTTGAATGTACTTGAGTTAATTTTCATGGGGAAGTAAAAGTAATTTTGTGGCTTCATCCGATTTTTTGGGAGTGTAGCCTTTACCTTGGCCCCAAAAAGGGCTGACATTCAGGAAGCTTAGCCAGAAAACAGCCTTGTGGGTCCAAGAAACAGTTACAGTTCTCAGCAGAAGATTTATAAATCTCCATTAAACTTTCGTGGCTTTATTTTTTATTTTATTTTTAAGCACAGCTCCATTGAAAGTTATGTGATGTGTCTCTCATTCCTTCTCAGTTAGGCACGTTTAGGTCTCATGATGGAGAATACTTTGTAGAGCCACTCATATCACCTGATCAACAAGAATATGAAGAAGAGTATAAAAAGCCACATATTGTCTACCGACACAGTGTATCACCAACATTCTCACCAAGGAACAAGCGGACCTGTGACATTTCAGGTATTTTCCATTTATATTTTCTCAGGCCTTTTGATCTGAACTGGTAAAATAACTTTGTAACAATACTATTCTGTTCATGAGAACTAAGATCCAACATGTAAGATGAAGAACTGATTGTATGGGATGTTTTTTTTACTCTAGAAATAGTAAACCAGAATTAAAAACTTGACACCAGTACTGAGGTAAAGTTCAACCATTTTCAACTCTCATTACATGTGGTTTGTTTTCCTTTTTCAGGTAGTCCTCAACTTACATCCACAATTGAGCCCAAAATTTATGTTGCTAAGTGAGACAGTTAAAGGGGTTTTGCCCCATTTTATGACCTTTCTTGCTGCAATTTTTAAATGAATTATTGCAGATGTTAAGTTAGTAACACAGTTGTTAAGTGAATCTGGCTTTCCCGTTGACTTTGCTTGTCAGAAGGTAACAAAAGGAGATCACAGGACTCCAGGACACGGCAACTGTCATAAACATGAGCCAGTTGCCAAGCATCGGAATTTTGATCACGGGACTATGGGGATGCTGCAACGGTCATAAGCAGGGCTTTTTTTCTCATAGAACGCCCAGAACGGAGTTCCAGCACCTTTTTTGGATGGAACCTTGTAGGGTAGGCAAAGTGGGTTGTACGAAGTGTGTGAGTTCCGGCACCTTTTTTTTTTTTTTTTTTTTTTACAAAAAAAGCACTGGTCATAAGTGTGAAAAATGGTCATAAGTCACTCTTTTCAGTGCTGTTGTAACTTTGAACAGCCACTAAATGAATGTTTGTAAGTCAAGGACTACCTATATTTCATTATGGTTGAATCTGGAAATGAGCCCTTAGTTTTCTTCCTATGAAAAATATAATAATATGATATTCATTTTATAGTACCTCAAGAAGGAGAGGAAAACTTTCTCCAACTGATTTGTGGCTACACCCCAGGAATGTGGGCCTGAGAAGTTCTGAGTTGATATTTCATGATTTACATATTTATTTATTCAATTTCTATAAATTGATTGAGAACACAGTCGAAACAGAGAAAATTTTAGCTGCCATCCAGAGTTCCTTCCACCCTCTGTCCATCCCCAAACGTATCCTGCTTGAGTCCTCTTTGGGTGAGGCTTTCCTGACAGTAGACATAAGGAACAATATCACATTCCTTCCCCCCCAAAATCAGAGCTAGGAAACCGAACAAAGTTATGGTACTTGGAATTATGCAACTTAAAGTGATTGATTTCTTTGTTCATTACACTAAAATAAATTAAATAAAACTATGAAGGCTGCATCAGCTGTATTTATCAGTTCAGACAGAAGAGTAATATGTAAGGTTAGTACTTATTGTATCAACCAGTAAAATATCAAAAAATCCAGATGAAACATTTGGGTTCCAAGTTCATATTGACCTAAAACCACACCCTAGTTGTAACTGCATCTTGTTACTAAAATAGAAATAATATCTGATATGCATAATATGTGACTATGTATAGCATGGTAAAATTCAAATGATGTGAGAGGAAAGAGTGAAGTCAGAGACGGTAAATAGCATAACTTGACAGTATAGTTGCAGTGGCTTCTTGCATCATTCTGAGAAAAAAGGAAGCTGGAGGCTTAGTCAATGCTAATGAACACTAGACCTATATGTCTGTATAAGTAACATTTAGAATGTATTTTTATAATCTTGATTTAAAACTAGTAAATAATAAATCGCAATTTAAATTTGGCGACAGTGTCTTACATTCTGTTTTGAATAATTGCTACTTATAAAGTATATTGTTAATTTCCTCGTGCTGGAGAGAGGTGAGCAGAATTTTATGGCAGCCATAAAAGTTGAACTTGAGAGCTTCTGTTCCATATTTCATATTCTAAGCAACTGTACTAGTATTCAGTATATAAGGATACATAGACAATGATGAAGACTTGCAGTAGGATTTGGTTTGGAAGAGGTGCTTTGGAATATGAACACCACACCTGCCTGTGATTCATTAAAGGAGGCTTGATTGTTTCCAGGATTGTGCAGCTTCTGGAAGTGGATATGACTGCTTTAATGGGTCACAGACTGGATGGCATCCGCATTACTGCACGTTCTGAAGCACATCTTTCAAATCAAATCTGAAGCATTGGACAGCCATAGGAATTGATCTGCATAGATAATAGATGATACCTAATCAGCTTTCCCCCAAGTAGGAACTCTCCAGATGTGTAGTGGGAAGGGGTGAGTAGAAGTATTAATGCAACCAGGAACCATAATGTAGAGGTGTAACAATTTCATCCTATTAGATCATGTAAGAGGACAGAGCATACAGGAGAGAGAATTGTACCTCTCACAAGGCTTTTATTGTTCTTCCAAGGGTTGCTGCTGGACTATGCCATTCTGGTTTCTCTCTTCCAGCTGTCTCTGCTCCCTTCTTTGAGATCAGATACAGGAGATTCAGAACAGTTGGAAAGAAACATGCAATCTGGCACAATTCATCAGCAACCCTTGGAAGATTGAAGCAACAGATCCTGGACCTCAACAAGGCAAAGGTAGTTGGAAGGGTCCTGGCAAACTGTTTGGAAATTTTTCTTCTCTTGTCTTTCTTTTTCCCTTTTCCAAGTAGAGAGGGATTAGGTCCATCTTTCTTTCTTTCTTTAATTGAATTGCTTGGTTTCCTTTACTTGATTGAATATTCACTTGGAGAGCATTAAAAGTTGTTTGCTTCTCGAGAAGAACCAGGTTTCATTACTCAGTTTCTCTGTCATCATCCCAGTGGAGACTGCTGTGCTGGTAACTGTTGGCCTTAAAGATATCCGGGAGGCACAATTCAGACCATGAGGTCCTCTTCTTTGACCTTTCTGTCGGAGAGTGGCTTGCTCCAACAGCATAGGGCAGTGGGGAGGAGTAGTGGCTTTTGTCAGCTTCATCGCTGTGACTTGCTTGCTGATGTCCTTTTGTGTAGGGTGACTTCATCAGTCACAGATGCCAGCCAACCCAAGACAAATAATCTCATTGTCACTTTGAAGTTTCCAGGAAGACATTGTGTTTACAGCAGCCCCAGAGCAAGTTATATTTTGCACGTTGCTTCTTATCAGCAAAGGTTGATTAACTAAAGAAGAAGATGACTACAAATGCGGAAATATCTTAAAGACTCATTCATAATAATTCAGCTATTAAGTCTTGTCAGCCAAGAGTTGAGTGCAGGTTCATGAGAAATAAAAAGTTTCTCAGATACTATTAACGTTCAAATATTTCCTAAGTGTAAAAATAATTTATCTGGTCATTTCCTTATATTTTACTTAGGGATCTTATAAGGAAGACATTACCGTCATTCTCTTGAAGTTACTTCCTTTACCCTTTATGCTGATTTTTTTTCTAAATGGTATTCTGAGAGTTTTTCTTTCTTTTTCTTCTTGTATTTTACAGTTCAAAATAGGTTATAAAAATTGCTAATGGGAAAGCTGCCTCATAGGAGGAAAAAAAATATATCCTTGAATTAGATACTAATTCTCCATCACATTTATGGGCAGAAAAATTGAGTAGATGCTTATTTCAGCAGATGGGAAGCTATCCAACAATTTCTCAAGGGCAGAACTGCGCTAAGTGGTACTATTACTGGAGATGTTCTCACCTTATGTCTTTCCTTATGCTTTAATTGAAGTGTGGGTAGCTTGGCAGACTACAGACCCCTGGAAGGTTGACTGTATGGTGCCACGAAGGACATTCATGTTTTTGGTCCACCTTGTAACTGAATAGGTTGGAAAATACCACACAACATCTACCAGGATCTCTCTAGCCTCTTCACTACTGAAAGAATTACTAAAGCAAAACCTCTTGGTTTTGGTAGAAAAAATGTAGCCCACACCTATAATTGTCTAGTAAGAAATTGGATACCAAAATGTGCTAAATTTACTATCTAGGCTACATCTATATGTACAGTACATGTCCATCTACCTGAACATGGACATCTACACCTACAGTACACTTACAAGTATATGTATACTGTAGATATACATTTTGTTTATTTGTTTATTAAATTTCTACACTACCAATTTCACCTAAGCTACAACCTAATAAAACAATATAGACACATTAATAAAAACACAGATTAAAAAAGGAGTTAGGAACAAAGTTAAAGCTTGTAAAAGTGGGATTCAAAGATTTAAAAAAAACAAAAGGCTAAAAATTGACAAAACAGAGGGAGTAGCTTCAAGCTACCAACCATCCCCAAGGTTGCATCTTATTCTCAGGCATCCATGCTAATTGGCAAAGCTTGGTCTTTACACTCTTCTGGAAAATCAGAAAGGTGAGGGCTCACCTCAGCTCCTGAGGATAAATCCATCTCCTACCAGTAACTGGAAAGCACTGAGGCCCTGCTCATAGTATCACAAGAGCAGACACTAAACACCAAGTCCATAGTAGCAGGGATCTACCAATTAGAAAGGATCCAAAGTGTAGATTAGCCTCAGAGACAGTCCAACATAGAGTGACAGATTGCACGATGCAGGCAGGAACAGGATACACTGAAAAGCACAAGTAACTGGCCATTGTGGACAGGAACATCTGCACAGTGCATGGGTTAGACCCTCCCAAGACCAGATGGGAAATTCTACAGAAAGTCATAGAGAGTCAAAGGGCTAAGGTCCTTTGGGACTTCCTGATCCAGGCAATAGCCAATCAACCAGACATCACAGTAACAGATGCAAAGCAGAAGACAACAGGGGTGATAGGAGTAGTAATGCCAAGTGACAGAAACATCAGGAAGAAAGAATATGAGAAATTGGAGAAGTACCAGGGCCTCGAGGAACTAGGATGTGAAAGTAAAGACCAAAGTGGTCCCAGAGGCGGTAGGAATGCTTCAGTTGGGAATCTAAACTGGGAAAGTGGCTCCAACAGTTCCCAGGAACAACATCAGAGCTCGCTGTGCAGGAGAGTGCAGTGGTAGGAAGAATGAAGATACTGTGCAGAAGACTCAAACTCCCAGGGCTCTGGTAGAAGATCCACGGTTGAGGAAGTCATAGACCACCTATAGGGGTGAGAAGGGAATTTCTTATGTAGTCAGAGATAGGTGTATTATGTAACATTTGGCAGCCAAAACTGTCCTGAATGATTTTTTTTTAGAAGGTAAGAACCATTGAGGACAAGGTAATAGTTTGGGGTTATTAATGGTAAGTCACATACAAGGGTAGAACTAGGCTGTTTGGGATTTGTGAGGTCTTCCTGGAGTTCAACAAAATAACAGAGTTGGAAGGGACCTTGGAGGTCTTCTAGTCCAACCCCCTGATCAGGCAGGAAACCTTATACCATTTCAGACAAATGGCTGTCCAATCTCTTCTTTAAAAATTCCAGTATTGGAGCATACACCATTTCTGGAGGCAAGTTGTTGCACTGATTAATTGTTCCAATTGTCAGGAAATTTCTCCTTAGTTCTAAGTTGCTTCTTTCCTTGATTAGTTTCCATCCATTGTCCTGTCCTTTGGAGAATAGCTTAATTCCTCTTATTTGTGGCAACCCCTGAGATATTGGAAAACTGCTATTGTGTCACCCCTAGTTTATGGAAGAATTGTTAAGCCATCTTTAGAACATTCCCCCACATCACAATTATGAGAAACCTTGTTACAGATTTAATTTGTGGTTAGAGGAGGCTCCCAGTATTTCAAAACAACAACAGCAAGAGTAGGAGGTGCATAAATGTTTCTGAAGTTTTAATTTGCTCAGTCCAGCATTATATTGGGAAACAAAGATAGCTGACTGTTATCAATATTCAAGAGCAGATGTATTTTGATATAGCTTTCAAGGAAGCATTAGCATATACCGTAGGTAGTTCTTGACTTATAATCACAATTGAGACCGGAATTTCTGTCGCTGTCATGCATTCATTAAGTGAGTTGCACCTGATTTTACAAATCTTTTGGAGGCAGTCGTTAAACAAATTACTGTGGTCGTTAACTGAATCACATAGTTGTTAAGGGAATCTGGCTTTTTCCACTGAATTTGTTTGTTGGAAGCCAAGTGGGAAGGTCACATGTGGCAGTCACGTGACCGCCAAGGTGCCACAACCTCCGTAAATACATGCCAGTTGCCAAATTCCTGAATTTTGATCACGTGGCTGCCTGTGACAGTCATAAGGGCAAGGACTAGTTATAAATCACTTTTTTCAGTGCCATTGTAACTTTGAACGGTTGTTAAACAAGGACTACCTGAATTGCCTTGCTATTTTCTAACTAAATGAAAGGCCACCCCTCTAAGTTGATGCCACAAACGGAAGCAAACCATTTTGTAAGCATTGAAGAGGGGATGCAGAATGATTCATAAAATGAGATTTAGACCAGAGGTCTGCAACCTTTTGGGCACCAGGGACCGGTTCCGTGGAGAGAGGTTTTTCCACGGACCGGAAGGTGCGTGGTTTTGTGTGCTGCCTGCATGTCGCGGATGGGGCTTTGCTTGTTTGTGCGGCCCGGTTGCTGGCATGCCGTGACCCGGTACTGGTCCACGGACCAGGGGTTGGGGATGCCTGGTCTAGTCCTACCTATCAGCAAAATAATTACAAAAATCGCAGGGAGGGTTAGGATGAGTGGTAAAATGTGGCCATTGTTTCCTGTTGAGCCCAAATTTTGATCACATGACCATGGGGATGCTGCAATGATCGTAAGTGTGAGAAACATTCACAAGTCCCTTTTTTCAGTGCCATTGTAACTTTGAATGGTCACTAAATGGTCAAGGACTATCTGTAAAAAGAGAAAATAACAAAAGCGAATGCAAAAACTACCGGGTTATTGAATTGCTAAGTTTTTCTGGGAAGATCTTTGGCAGACTAGCAGTGGCACTTAGACTTATATACCGCTTCACAATGCTTTACAATCCTCTCATAGCGGTTTACAGAGTCAGCCTATTGCCCCCCAATAATCTGGCTCCTCATTTTACCGACCTCGGAAGGATGGAAGGCTGAGTCAACCTTGAGCCGATCAGGATCAAACTCCTGGCAGTGGGCAGAGTTTGCCAGCCATACTGCATTCCAACCACTGCGCCACCACGGCTCTTAATTCCGATTAAATTCTGATCTAATTAAATTAATTTAATTCTGCTTAAAAGAGTAGAAGAGGGGACAGTGAGCAAAAGTTGAGAAATGCACCACAGCTCTGTGCAGAGGAGGGAATGTTCAGGCCAGACTTTTGTTCTTGGGCAGGTCATTAAAATTTATGGGCATTGGAACGTTTATTGTACTTTGTTGATTTGGAGACGGTGTATAATAAAGCAAAGAGCCTTGAATTATGGGATGTTCTCTGCAAATACGGAATTGATGGTTCTCTGCTGAATGTAAGATGGGCAAAAAGCAAGCATGAGAATAAATGGAACCTCTCTGAATTGCTCAACACTAAGGATGCTGTTAGTTGTTTAAAATATTTATGGGTGGGAATACAGAAATTTTAAGACGTGCATATGCTGGTAGAGAGATAGCGGATATGGCGTGGTCTATTGTGAAAAATGAATGTTTTCCTTAAAAGGAGCTGAATGGCTACTAACAGCGTAGCAGCATGCGCGGGCTCACTGCGTTCTGTGTCATAGTTGAGAAGGCCAGGAGGAATATAAAAGTAAGCTGGAATGCGGTCGGAATGGGGAAGAGACGGGAATGAATGGATGCAGACTGAATATAGATTGAATACACGAATGAGAAACCAACACGAATGAAGTACATTGTGGTGGCTTGATCAAACAGAATGAATGAAGACCAGAAGATGAAGAAAAAAAATATGAATGGGTGCAGAGGAAAGGACAGCCTGAGAAAGCTCGGGTTATGTGAAGCTGAGACCCTCAGAAAGGGAGGTGAAAAGTTTAAAGGTGATAAATGAACAGGTGTACGGAGGTGGCGATGCACAGGTGGATTGCGAGGATAGATATGGAGAGGTATAAGCCATGGTGTTCTATCTGTGTTTCTTTTCTTTTGCTTATCTCATGCCTTTTCATTTCTTTGCTATTCTTTATTCCTTTACTGGAATAAATACGGGTAGTCCTCAGTTTAAGACCACAATTGAGCCCAAAATTTCTGTTGCTAAGCGAGACAGTTGTTAAGTGAGTTTTGCCCCATTTTACGACCTTTCTTGCTGCAGTTGTTAAGTGAACCACGGCAGCCGTTAAATTAGTAACAGGGTGGTTAAGCGAATCTGGCGTCCCCATTGTCTTTGCTTGTCAGAAGGTCGCAAAAGGTGATCACATGATCCCCCAGGACTCTGCAACCATCATAAATATAAACCAGTTGCCAAATGTCGGAATTTTGATCATGTGAGCACGGGGATGCTGCAATGGTCGTAAGTGTGAAAAATGATCATAAGTTGGCTTTTTTCATTGGCGTGGACATTTCAAGCAGTTACGAAATGAACTGGTGTAAGTCGAGGACTACCTGTATCGGTTAACCCAAGAGGAAATGTTCAGATCAAGACAAGATCGAGAATATACTATATGCAGATTCCAAAGTCAGGTTAGGTATTGAGAACTGAAAGATTATAGTGTTTAAAATAGAAGGGAACATAATTTGTATTGATCCCTCTTTGGGATTTTGGTGTTTTTTTTGAAGCTGAGAAAGAAATCTTACCTGATGAATTTCCCATGACTCACAGATAACTTTTGGTGCTATTTAGAAGTCACATTTCCACCCATCAGAGTAGAGGCTCCTTCCTTCCTTCTTGCCTTCCCACTTTCCTCTTATCTCCCACTGGGCTTAATAGAACACTTCCCGTTTCCAGGTCAAGTCCTAGAGGGTCTAGGTGTGTCACACAGCAATTACGGGGGGAAAAAATGAGCAAAAGGAACATAGAGAGAACGGATGGGAAACACACGAGATATCTTGCCTCTATTACATCAGGATGTGAGTGATCCCTTGCCTTCAGGTTGATATCAATCACAGGGATGTGCCTATCTCAGTTAAGCACCAGAGAACTAGCCTGGAGTGGGATATTTACGTGGTCACAGAACTTTCCATCCATGGTAGAATTTCAGCCCAGAAGATTAAATAGCATACGTTATGGCAACACAATGCAATTTATACATGCAAGGGAATTTGCCCTCAGTTGAAAAGGTAGTCAATTTCAGCCTTAATTATCCCACATAGCTCTGACAGTAGCCTTTGCCACCCTTACCTGGAGAATCTAGGCATTGGGTGTAGGTGCTTCTGGCAGCCAAACATATCTTTTGTGATTGAATTACTGTCGCTAGTATGCACATAATAGATCTTAAATTTAAATCTTGTTTTGACTGTATTAGATCAATCTGAATTGCCCACTACAGAAGATGCAGATGATGTTTCTTTTTCTTTTAAGTTCATCATGCCTGCAGCCTTGGAGCTTGTCAACAATAAATATTGCATACTGGTAGTTCTGATGTGTTAAGATCTGGTTGCAACCGCACAAGACTGAATATAGCTACCAGTGGAGTCTTCTAGTCATAAGCTCAAATTGCTGCCAATTGTAATTCTTTGTGTCAGCATCCCTGTTGAGTGGTCCTTCAGATCTGAGCTTCAAATAACTCTGATCTAAACATTTCCAGTTATTGTAGGGAGGGGAAGTGAAGGGGACAGCCAGGAGAAGGAAGGGATTGGGAACTTAAAAATAACTTTAATAAAGAAAGGAAATTTCTCATAGCAGATTTCAGGAGCTGAGTCTTTCCTGAGTTGTTGAAGTAGGATACTGAGAGAAGAATTAAGATTTGCTTGATGATAAAGAAAGGGGGACTAGTTAAAAGGTCAAGAATTAAGTTTTTATTGCTAGAGATAGAGTGATATCAAGTCATAGCACTATGAAACACAGGATGTTCGTTTCATATCCTCTTATATTCTAGTTTAATAGTTCGGCACATATTTTCCTACAGGATATACCAGAAGATGGCTTCAATCCCGCTAAAAGGAAACTTTTGAATTCAGGGGTCAGGTTATCATAGATAACAGGTTCCACTGAATTCTGTGGTTTTACTCTAAACATGATTTCCACGTGGATCTTTTTAGCTATTTACAAAATTTAGTACTAGTAGACTTTATTTTTTTTAATCTACCAAGTCAGAGTATATATCTCTGCCTTTCTAAGTTCTGTTGTCAGAATTCTGTTGCTTCTCAGAATAATAACAGGTCCAAATGGGTTTGTACTGAGTTAGATTTATGACCATCAAGTCTTACCACCATGATAGGTAGGTTCCATTACTGTTGTATAGAATATAGAATAACAGAGTTGGAAGGGACCTTGGAAGTTTTCTAGTCCAACCCCCTGCTCAGGCAAGAAACCCTATACCATTTCAGACAAATTATTATCCAGTCTCTTCTTTAAAACTTCCAGTACTGGAGCGTTCACAATTTCTGGAGGCACGTTAGAGACTGATTAATTGTTCTAACTGTCAGGAAATTTCTCCTTAGTTTCAGGTTGCTTCTCTCCTTGATTATTTTCCATCCATTGCTTCTTGTCCTGCCCTCAGGTGCTTTGGATAACAGCTTGATTCCCTCTTCTTTGTGGCAACCCCTTAGACATTGGAACGCTGCTATCATGTCACACACACCCCTAGTCCTTCTCTTCATTAAACTAGACATGCCCAATTCCAGCAATCATTCTTTATATGTTTTAGCCTCCAGTCCCTTAATCATCTTTGTTGCTCTTCTCTGTACTTTTTCTAGAGTCTCAACATCTTTTTTACATCATGATAACCAAAACTGGATGCAGTATTCCAAGTGTGGCCTTAACCACTTGGTACCATTTACCAAGTGGTATTAACACTTCACATGTTCTTGATTCTATCCCTCTGTTAATGCAGCCTAGGACTGCATTGGCTTTTTTTGGCAGCTGCAGCACACTGCTGGCTCATATTTAAGTGATTGTCCACTAGGACTCAAAGATCCCTCTCACAGTTATGTTGAGGACTATCTGTACCAGTTCTGGGGCTCGGCTTCGGCATGTTATGGTTGTATAGAGAATGGTTTCATAGAATATAAATGTATCAGAACATTGGAATGTTGGCTGGGGAATTCTGGGAATTGAGTTCACACATCTTAAAGAAGCCAAGGTTGGGGACCCCTGCCTTTGATGGTCAGGTGTCTAAGATCAAATATGTTGAAGCATATGATTTTTTTGGTTGTGGCTTATGTTAGCATGTTTGATTGTGGCTTGTAGTATAATATGGCTCAGTCTACTATATGAATCATCGGAGAAGGGCTCATATGGTATCATCTTTGTTTCTTAAAGATCTGCTTGCAATGCACTTGTGTCAGAAGCACTGAGGCGCTTCCAGGTTGAAAGGATTAGCCAGTGACATCACCTTGCCCAGGGGATGCCTAGTTCCTTTCATGTACCCAGCTGGAGCTGGAGCAAAGGACGGGAGCTCACCCTGCCCCATGGCAGCACTCAGGGTCTTGAACATGGGCTTGCTAACCTCCAACCCAGCCTCCTAACCACGCAAGCTACTGTGCTCCTAATGATCTGCCGATTTTGGTTTTACACTAGGGTAGAAATTACATCATTCCCTTTTCCTGAGACATGATATTGTCCCTGAGCTTTTGTGGAAGAATAGTTCAGGAATGCTCCACTTCCTGCAACTTCTACAACCTGTGTGCAACAACAGAGCTTTCCATTGTCAAGCAGCTGGCTAAAAATGGGAAAAGCAATATTTATATTGTTTTTAATTAAATATATTTAGGCTTAATGATGATCTCATGTGTCCAGATACACTGGGGCTCCATCTTCCAAGCTGAATTCCAGTTCAGCTTGCTGCATTAGCTGGTAGCCAATTCTTGGAATGAAATCTCAAGAGAGTATAGGGAAAAGGGTTTGTAAGGAAGGTTTTAGAGAAGAAATATTAATAGCAGAAATTTGGGGAAAAAAAATAAAATAAAAAGCAAGAGTGCTGTCATCACACCTTTTTTCTGCTTTATCATATTTTATAGTTCTATGATCAGTAACTTTTATGCGCATAGCCCAATGCAGTGATGGCGAACCTTTTAGAGACCGAGTGCCCAAAAACCGCCCCCGTCCCCCCTCCACCTCCCGCCCTGCCTGCTCCGCCCCGCCTGCCCCGCCCACCCGCTGGGCCACACACCACCTCCATGGCCCACCGCAGATCGACCAGGCAGCCCTGCAATGCCATGGCAGCCACACCCTCCGCCCACACCCCGCAACATCATCTGCACGCTATGGGGCGCGAGGGCGGAATCTTGTCCCTGCTGCCCCGCTATGTCCTTGGCTGTGTTGCTCCATGTGGGCCGCGCCCGGGGGCGACTCTCCTCCAGGTGGGCTGCTGGTGAGGAGGGGGCCACAGAGGGAGGTGGGGCTGGGGTGACGGCGCACGTGCCCACAGAGAGGGCTCCGAGTGCCGCCTCTGGCACGCGTGCCATAGGTTCGCCATCACTGGCCTAATGGCTCATTGATAAGAAAATTCAGAGTTAATAAACTACAGTATACCAGGATTATAGGTATTCCTCAACTTACAACAGTTCGTTTAGTGGCCATTCAAAGTGACAACAGCACTGAAAAAGTGACTTATGGCTGTTCTTTTCACACTTATGACTGTTGCAGCATCCCCCGGGTCACGTGATCAACATTCAGACACTTGGCAACTGGTTCATAGTTATGACAATTGCAGGGTTCAGGAGTCACGTGACCCCCCTTTTGCGACCTTCTGACAGGCAAAGTCAATGGGGAAGCCAGATTCACTTAACAACCCTGTTGCTCACTTAATGGCTACAGTGATTCACTTAATAACTGTGGCCAGAAAGGTCGTAAAAGGGGGCAAAATTCCTTTGACAACTGTCTCACTCAGCAACAGAAATTCTGGGCTCAGTTGGGGTCGTTAAGTCGAGGACTGCCTGTGTGGCTGGATTTTTTACTTTATTTTATTTCTGTGAAACTAGGAATGCAATCCTATACGCAACGACTTAGGAATAAGTTGCACGGTGCATATGAGGCTTATCTCTGATGAAACATGGGTTGGATCACACAACTGCAGTTTCCTTCAATTTTCCAGAGCTAGATTTATTTATTTCTTTTCTTTCTTTTTTTTTCTCCCTACCTGTGAGGCTGTGCAAAGTCTTTCTTTCCTTCTCCCTATGTACTGCATTGAGGTGGTGTCCTTTTTAATGAGCTGTTTCTGGTTCTTTCCTCTTCACCTTCCTGAATGGTTTTCAACTTGGGGTTTGGCCTTTCCTTTGCTTCCTTTGTTTTGTTCTCGGCTTCACCTTTATATTTTTCAAATGTGTCATACAAAGTTGCCTCCTCGTTCCTGCACAACATTTTCCTTTTGACCTTTCTTTGGTCTTTGGGGGGGGGGGCGGTTAGGGAGAGCTCCATTTGCTTTGGTCTGCGGCAGCTGATAAGGAGATTTTCTCATGTATCAGGAGCGAGGCTAAAAGCCTGGACTGAAAGCGGACTCCCCGGTGTGCTTGGTCTGGCGGCCTGCGTGCCTCGGCCCTTTGCGGAGGCCAGGGATTCCTGAGCGAGGTGAAATGTTCACCCGAGGCCCATAGCTCTAGTGACCCAGCATTACTCATCTCATTTGTGAGTAAGGAAAGCGATCAGATTTCCCTTGTCCTGAGAAGAGCCAAATGGGGATTACAGTCAGGGGAGAAAAGGCCTTCTGCTGATTCCTCCATGTTCTTAGCATGGTGCCAGTTTCGGGGACCATACAGGGGACCTGACGCCAGCATCTTCCCCCCTTCCCCCCTTCCCCCCCCTTTCAACAGTGACTGATCAGGTAAAGTGTGGGTGACAGAAGTGCTAAACAGGGGTAGTCAACCTTGGCTCTTTTATGACTCGTGGACTTCAACTCCCAGAATTCCTGAGCCAGCCATGCTGGCTCAGGAATTCTGGGAGTTGAAGTCCACGAGTCATAAAAGAGCCAAAGTTGACTACCCCTGTGCTAAAGGCTTTTGTCTGAGGTCCTTTGTCCCCTCGCTTCAATGCACATCACAACTCTCTGAAGCTTAAATGCATGAAGAAATCACCTAGTACTTGATCTCTCTCTCTCTCTCTCTCTCTCTCTCTCTCTCTCTCTCTCTCTCTCTATCTATCTCCTACAGTGAAGTATAAATCAGATTCTTATATACTTGCCTCAGATGTGGTTTGGCTAATTTAGATCTATATACACAGAGAGAGAGCCTGACAGCTCACTTATGCACACTGCTTTCCTTCTAAAAAGTAAACGGCACGCAGGACTGTGATAAACAGTACAGAAACAAAGCTAAATTGAATGTCAAACCATTGGCAAGAGTAAGATGGGCAATCTTTTATATACAGGAACTTTACTGTTCTTGTGGGCAGTCCCTGGGCTCAAGCCAGTCATTAGTCTCTTTCCTTACTCCATTGCCATCGATTTTTGTCTCCTATATACTTAGAATTCTACCGTTCTCCCCATACCATAGTAGCAGCATGTTGTCTCGGTTACAATTGTTGGCAAAAACGCTCACTCGGCAAAAACGCTCGCTCGTTTGCAAAATTGCAAGCCTGTTTACATGCCACTTTCACAACTCATTGCAGCCTTTAAATGGAATTGAGAATTTAAGTGCTTCCCTATACATTTTTAACGATCCACGTGTTCACTCACAGCTTCCCAACCTAGAAAACTTCCAGACTGTTGTTTTTTTGTTAAACCAACAAACAAAAGAATACAGTGTATGAAAGGAAGAGGTCCCAAAGGTGTTTTTTTCATGAGGACCAGTCAGAGCTGAAGACGCTTCTTGGATGAGAAGCAAAACATCTTCAAGAAAAACAAGAAAGTCCAGTTGCCTCGTGAAAAAAGCACCTTTGGGACAACCATGACCTGGATGACTGAGAATCTCCATAGACGTGTGAAGAAGAGGGCGCTGCATGTGACCAATTTGTTTCATTTGTGCTTGAGTGTAGAGTGGGAGCTTCATGTCATTTCTGAACTGGATGGTGTGTTTTTTCCCTCTCATCTCCTGTTGACCAACTAGACTAGAAGATAAGCAGCAATTGCAAGATTAACAGAAATGAAGAATATTGTGGAGTGATTTCAAATTGCTTTTTGAGAGATTGAAATGTGTGGAAGTTTCTGCAGCAATAATATTGGGATCTGTTCTCAGCTTTGCACTCTCAGTTTTGGAGGTCATGTTGGGTTCTCATACTTAGCTATGTACTAAGCAATAGAAATGGGAGTCTCTGTGAGTGACCCCATTAAGTCTGGGTTGAAATACATTAGCAGAATGAACAAAAATTGAATCCCTGTAGCCTGTATTACAGTGTTGTATTATCTACCTGGAGTTTTGGGGAGGGCTGGAGCAAGATGAGGTAATAGCAATATGGAATAAGTTTCCACTATCTTTAATGTTAGCAGCTTTCATTAGCTATAATCAAAAGGACCTTTGAAATAATAAAAACTATCTATAATGGAAGCATTTAAAGATAGGCTGAAATGAATTGACATCTTTGTTGGTATGGATGTTTTAGGACCAGTTCCACCAGAAGTGAAGTAAGAGTTGGATTTCCTAGTGGCATAACCTCTCTGTCACTCAATAACATAATGTAGAGTAGTCTATAAAGAAAGGGGAACTCACATGACTTGTTTTCTTTAAATTTTCTTTTTACAGCCTTTATGGATTAAATGAACGTGATGACTCCGGACGAATTGAGTCAAGACTGAATTGGCACATGCTTAACTTGGTTTTTAAATTAACCCAATTTCTGGTTTAGGACAGTACTTTGAATCATAAATTAACCAAATCAGCTAGGATTGTAGTACCTGAAAACAAGCAAACCATGGTTAATACTAATCCAGTTTAACAAGTCACTAGGTATTGAATTGAATTGAGTTGTGTACTTGCTATGCTGGTTCCTGCACCCTTCCTCTGGGTCATAATACAAAATATGGATAATTGTATAGTATGATATATGTATGTGTGTGTATATGTGTGTGTATATGTATGTGTATACACACACACACACATATGCTACATTAGTTACCATTTGAAGTTACAACAGTACTGAAAACGTCACTTATGACCTTTTCCCCCCACATACAACCGTTGCAGCATCCCTACAGCTATGTGATCAAAATTCAGGCGCTTGGAAAATATATAAATTGCACTTTCCAAATCATGTGATAAATATTTGTAGCCTTCCCATCCAGCTTTTATCAAGCAAAGCCAATGGAAGAAGCCAAATTCGCATAATGTCCGCATGATTCACTTAAAAACTGCAGTGATTCTCTTAACAACCATGGCAAAAAGGTCATAAAATGGAGCATAACTATTGCCTTGCTAAGCAATCAAAATTTTGAGCTCAGCTGTGGCCGTAAGTTGAGGACTACCTGTATCTATGGCTGACAGAGAAAAGCCTCTTCAGGAGCTGATTCTTAATGGACTTTCTGCCTTCCATGAGAACAGAGAGTTGCTAAATGGTGTCAGAGGACAAATGAAGGAGAAAGAATGGTCCTTCTCAAGAGTTGATTGAAAATGTTCCCTCTCATGGGTTCCTCGTTACTTAAGTGAGATTTTTTTTATTTTCCCCAGTCACTAGCTTTTCTCCTGGCAAAATCTCTTCTTTGAATTGTTTAAGTATGGATTAGAAACAACAAGAAAAGGTTTGGAAAGCTCAGTAGCTGTACATGGCTTGTTATTTTCCATTTAGCAGGGCTGAATGTTGATACACAGAAGGTAGTAGGTTGTTTTTTTTCCTGGTACGGAGATAAAATTACCAGTGCATCTGCCCAAATTGGGAAGTTGAGCGTCTCTCCCTTGTGAGATTTGGGGGGGAGGGCAGGACATGGATTATGGAATAGATTAGTCTGCTCTCAGGGATCTGGTAACACCCTCCCTGGTGGGGTTTAAGCTAGCAGTAAAGACAGAATTATTCCATAAAATGTTCAATGTACAGCATTGCTGGCAAATGGATTCTGAAGGAGATTTGATTACATTATGGTTTTAATTGTTTGAATGGTTTTATGAATAATCTGTAAACCATCAGGAGACCACATGGAATTGTCAGTGTATAAATACTGTAAGTAAATCCATCAATTGCACAGTGGAGGAGAGGCAAGTTTTTCCTGTTTCTTAACTCTCACTCTTCTCTCTGCTGCCCTGGCCTTTGCTGTCTAATTAAGTTGACACAGCACATAGTATCTCTAAACCTGGGTTAACAACAAGTACTTTGTGTAAGAGCATGACCCAGCTTAGAAGACCATGGGAGATGAAGTTGTGGCAATTTATTTAATCAAGGGATTATGCATAGCGCCTGGGTAAAATATCATAATTGACAGCCAACGTGTATGAGAATTAGCTATGGTCAGAACTAGGCAACCTTGGCTCTTTTATGACTCGTGGACTTCAACTCCCAGAATTACTCCAGGTATGCTTATAGTAAGACCACACTGGAATACTGCATCCAGTTTTGGTCACCACATTACCAAAAAAATGTTGAGACTTTGAAAAAAAAAAGTGCAAAGAAGAGCAACTATGATGATTAAGGGCCTGGAGACAAAAACATATGAAGAACGGTTGCAGGAATTGGGTATGGGTAATCTAGGGATGACATGATAGCAGTATTCCAGTATTTGAGGGGCTGCCACAAAGAAGAGGGGGTCAACTTATTTTCCAAAGCAAGACAATAAACAATGGATGGAAACTAATCAAGGAGAGAAGTAACCTGGAATTAAGGAGAAACTTGCTAACAGTGAGGACAATTAACCAGCCACCTGTCTCAAATGGGTCTTCTGCTTGAGCAAGGGGTTGGATTAGAAGACCTCCAAGGTCCCTTCCAGCTCTATTCTGATTAATTGTTTCATTGTTTCCTGATATCGTATGCAAGTCTTGTAATCCAGTTTATTGCTGCCACATCCCCAGTGTACTGAGACACAGTGAAGGTATATACAGTATGTTACAGTTCTAAATAAAGGCAATATCATTTGAGGTTCAGCCAGTAAGAAAGTCCCCATCATTTTCCATCTACACTAGGTGCAATTGCCAGAGGGAGCATTTGTTAACAAACAATCAGCTCTGTGAAAGCCTTTTGAAATAACTAATTCCCTCCTTACTGTGTTTAGCCCTGAGGTGGCTGAGTCAAGGTTACTATAGAAATTCCTCTCCCCACACAAACTTGAAACCACGTTTCATTTATTTTCATGTTTAGTAGTAGAAAATCCTTGGTTTTTGAAGGACTAGTTTAATATGGAAGTGAAAAGAACCAGAGGTACTAAGAATTTGTGATTGTCCTCTTTCATTTTGTCATAATAATTTAGCACCTTGGCAACTTGAAATGTGTGGACTTCAAGTCCCAGAATTCCCCAGTCAACATGAGTTGAATTTACACATTTTAAATTTGCCAAGGTTGAGAGACACTGATTTAGCATGACAATTTTTATGGGTACAGTATATGTGCCCATATATGTGATTGCATATGTGATTTGCCATATAGCCTGAATATCTTATTTTTAAAAAAATATTTTTGGACCTGCTGTTATATTTATTGCTTGAATTATGGCGCCCAGACTTTATTCTTAACCTGTGTTTTTCTGTCTTTCGGTCTTTGTTTTGATATAAGTAAGACTCCGTTTACTGCTGCTGAAATTTTTAAAAAGCTGTGCAGACTACCTTCTGTTAAATCATTTAATAAAAAACAAACTTTGGTTTACACTATTCTAACCAATGGAAAACAACCCCACAAAATTAATGATGGCAGAGAGTTATTGGAACTATAAGTGAATAGAAATGTCCTTTGAATGTATAGTTCTCTTAAATGACATAGTTGCTCATTTTATTTGACATTCAAGAAGGAGAATTATAAAATAGATACAGAGGTATGCATTCAGAATTTTTTCCCTAGTCCATATGACTTTGTATGTTTCTCAACCTTGGCAACTTAAGATATGTGGACTTCAATTCCCATAATTCCCCAGCCAGCCTTCCCTTTCTTTGCTAGCTAGGGAATTTGGGGAGCTGAAGTCCATATTCTTAAAGTTGCCAAGGGTGAGAAACACCGGTCTACACTCAATTCACCGAACAGTAGCTATTTATATTAATATAACTTAAGTGTTTGTAGAATGTATTTTTGAAATGTGAATGGTTTGGTAATTGCATTATTATATTTTACTTCCCACTTTGTATAGTTCATTTATAATTTTATGTTTCTTTTTAACATTTTCCCTGGTTTTGTCGCTTTCTTACACATTTTTTAGCCAGTTTAGTTTACATGTTCTTTTTCAGCATATTCTATTTATATAACAGTTTTGGTTTTGTCTAAAGCAGATTTGCATAGATTTGTTATAATTCTAATTAACATGCAATGTCTTTTAAGAAAATTTAACTGTATTGCATCATAACATCTTTTAAAACTAGATTTTGACACATGCATTTTGGTTCATAAACATATTTGGAAAAGATGTCAACCAAGGTCTATTTTTCTCATTTCTCCACTTAAATGCCTGCTTTTGAGCATGGACTTATTTGAACATAAGTCCACATATCTGAAGTTGCCAAGGTCGAGAAACATATAAAGTCATGTGGTCTACAGAAAAAAAAAATCTGAATGTATACCTCTGTATCTATTTTATAATTCTCATTCTTGAATGTCAAATAAAATTAAGAACTATTCTTGTGGAGAATACTTACTGCTTTATTTTCTTTTAAAACTTCAGGGCATGCAAAAAATCACAGAAACCCTAAAAGACAAAACAAGGCAAAGCAATGGCCCCCCAATGCCATATTCTCTGACATAGAGGCTTTGAAACTTAACTTAGGGCAATTTCCTGCATCCAATAAAAACAGCACTGGCAACATAAGGAAAATAAGTAGTCCGCGAAGAATCAAACGATTTCTCTCCTACCCTCGATATGTGGAAGTTATGGTGGTGGCAGACAGTCGAATGGCTTCATACCATGGAACAAACCTTCAGCACTACATTTTGACATTAATGTCCATAGTAAGTATTAAAATTTATTTATTCACTTATTTTATTTATTTATGTGTATCCCACCTTTAGTACTTTTGAAAGTTACTTAAGGCAGCAAACATACATAATGTTCCTTCCTCCTCCTTATTTTCCCCACAACAACAGTCCTGTGAGGTGGGTTGGGCTGAGGGAGTTCACCCCGTCAGGTTTCATGGCTAAGATGGGATTAGAACTCACAGTCTCCCAGTTTCTAGCCTAGTGCCTTAATCACTGGATCAAACTGGCTCTCTCTATATTGTTCCACTGTGCTCCTAAATGTTATATACTTGCCCACTAACCAAACAGACTGTGTCAACTGTGTTAGTGTTTTTCCTTCTATGGGCCTCTAAAGGTAGAACATGACTACCCACTGTGGGATGGTTTTTTGGTGTAGAACATGACTGCCTACGATGGAATGATTCTTGGGTGTAGAACAGGGGTCTTCAAACATGGCCCTTTTATGACTTGTGGACTTCAACTCCCAGAATTCCTCAGCCAGGCATGCTGGCTGAGGAATTCTGGGAGTTGAAGTTCGCAAGTTATAAAAGGGCCAAGTTTGGAGACCCCTGGTGTAGAACATGACTATCTACAGTAGAATGGTTCTTGGGTGTAGAACATGACTGCCCACAGTGGAATGGTTCTTGGGTGTAGAACGTGACTATCCATAGTGGAATGGTTCTTCGCTCCATGGAGATGTCATCAAGATTCCTGGTTTGGAATTCTGATTTGGAAGTCTGATAGGTCAAAGGGAGCCTCCAAGTTAGAACCAATTCTCTTTATAGAGGGGTGCTTATCTCATATAGAACTCACATCAAGCAAATGACTGTGCAATTGTAAATATGCTGAACTCCTGGATTTTTCCATTGTGGGCAGTTGTACTGGGAGAGTCCTGAAAGGAGCATTCAGCTTGAGTCCAGAAATTCCCACTCCAAACAATGAAATTAACTTGCTGAAATAGTTCATTATTTCTGTGTCCAAAATATTCTGTAAGATCCTAGAAGCTACATATCTTTAAATTCAGGACTTCTGTCTTATTGAGGTAAGTCTTGGTAGGTGAAAAACAACCTATTTTTGTGTGGTCTCTGTTCCCAGACTTATAATTACTAAATCGCCTGAGCAATTTTTCCCAGAGAACAGTGATTTCTGCAAAACAAAAAACAAACAACAAAAAAACCCACAAACCAACAAAAAAACCCACAAACCTTTTCTATTTTTTTTCTCCAGGTAATGTTTTAGAATATTTTGGTGTATTATAAAAACAAAGAACATTTTTCCTATTTCCTCTTTTAAATCTGATCTTATGTTTTTTAAGCCACTGTTTTGGCTAGATTCCTCATTTCAACTTTAGATTTCCTTTTGGCTTTAAAGTGGAGTTATCACAGCTTTTGCTTCCTGACCACCAACGTTATGACTGTAAAAGCTGCGCTTCCAGCACCTGTGTGACTGTCAAGGAGAGGATATATAAATAATATGAGTTAAGGAAGATAATACCAGTCTGGATAGGGAAGATTGTCAGTCAGTCTGGTAGCCCAGGGCTGTTTTACTGTCCGTGCTTGCTTACTGAAAGGAAAAAAGTTATATCCAGTTCCAGTCTTGGTTACCTGCTACTTTACAGTACGGCGTTTCCTTCTGTGTAGCTTTCACTTTTTGCTTCCTTGTATATTTGTTATACCAATAAAATCGGCACCTTTTTCAAAAGAAGGGAAAAAAGCTGTCAATTCTTTCCTTGCTTGTATGCTAATTAACATTTTTTTAAATTTATCTTTTACGCAGGTAGCATCTATATACAAAGACCCAAGCATTGGGAATTTAATTAATATTGTTATTGTGAAATTAGCCATCATACATAATGAACAGGTAATTGCTTTTGAGAATACTCCCTTTGTTTTGTGTATCTGCTTGTTATGTTTCCAGAAATGCCTTCTTAATTATTCCTTCAAGGAGATGCTTCACAACATGTCAAGGCTGACAATTCACTATGTTTCAAAGTGCTGAAACTTGACTGATAAAGGCAGGTAGTTTAAATCTATCTCAGTCATGGAGCCTATATATTTTAGCTTGCATTAAGACCAAACATCATTAGGCCCTGCACTGTGTGTCTAGATAGATAGATACAGTGGTGGGATTTAGCTGGTTGGCACCAGTTCGGGTAGAACTGGTAGCTAATTTTTTGTTGACTTCGGCGAACCGGCTGATACCCTAGCCCTTTTTTCTCAGGGCCCAGAACAGGCTGCCAAAAGTGCCTGGAGAGGTAAAATGAAAAAGCGGTAGATGTGGCAGATTGTGGGGAGCACTGGGTTGTGGGGGCAATCCTGCTGTTCCCCAAGACTTGAGTGCCATTGTACAGGGTGGCCTAGATGGGGGGGGGAAGAAGGAAGTCAGAAAATTGTTTCTGTTGTTTTGGATGGGGTGACATGCCAGCAAGATCAAGTTGCCCATTTTCCGATTTGAGGGATCCTTGGTGCTGCCTGAGCTTGGTTGTTTTCCTGCAGACGTTTCATTACACAAATTAGGTAACATCATCAATGCTAGTCAGGAGAGGGATATTTTCCTATGTCTGACATGCACTCCCAGGCCAAAAGGTTCACCACTATTGATGTACAGCGAACCAGATCAAATTGAGTTTATTTATTAGATATATATACACTGCATTCCCCTTTCCTCTAGATCAGTATTACTCAACCTTAGCAACTTTTAAGCTGTGTGGACTTTGATTCCCAGAATTCCCTCGCCAGCATGGGAGTTGGATTCCAAACTGCATAAAGTTACTAAGGTTGAGAAGCCCTGATCTAGATGCTTGAGGCAGTATAGGTTGCATTCCTCTACTTTCCCCGACAGCCATTTAGGAAGTATGGAGGCAGCTAATGGACAGTGATTGGTAAAAAGTTACCTAATGTATTTTCATGGCTAATAGTCTGCTCTCTCCCGTCCTAGTCCATCACTTTCACTAGTGCAGCATACAGGGTCTCATTTAAAAAGCTAACATCTACATTTTCACAACATGCTAACTTCAGTTAATTTTAACTTGGGCTGTTTTCTTTTTGTGGGTCAGCATCTTGTATGAATGCAGGCAGTTTAATTAGTTTGATTCAGTGCATTGCAAGAAGCCAGAAAATAGCTTAATTTGGCAATCAAATAAAGCGAGTTGTGTGAGCCCATCTAATATGTAATTTAGCACTCAGCTTTTCTTTTTGTAGGAAAGACTTTGTGGGAGAGGAAACACGCAGAGCTATTTTTCTCATGGTTTCTAGTACGGTTGATAATTACAAAAGCTGATTGTGAATCTTGTTCATGTTACTTTGCGATTTTATGACTACCCCTTTCGCACTTTACTCTTTATTGAGTTTATATTTTACTGTGACATATTTGGGGCAGACAAATGGTGCGTAGGTATTTTATTTTTAGAATGAAATGCCTTTTAATAAAATTTGCCAATCTGAAAAGTAGATACCAGTTTCCTTCTGACACAGGGAGAAAGGACATCTAAAGAGGATAGAAAATTATGTAACCATTTTTTTTTGTACCTTTTATGTTTAGGATGGCCCAGCCATATCTTACAATGCTCAAACAACACTAAAAAACTTTTGCCAATGGCAGCAAACTCAAAACCAGCTCAGTGAAGAACATCCAGATAAACATGATACTGCTGTATTGGTGACAAGGTATGTCATGGGAAGTTTTCAGCTCACACTGAAATCATCATGTGATTGTTTTTTTTCCCTTTCATACAATCATATACGGTTCTCAAAGACTGCCCAGAGAAGTTGATGTACTTTTCTTGGCAAGATTTTTCAGAAGTGTTATGCCATTGCAAGGGCTGAGAGAAAGTGACTGGCCAAAGATCACTCAGCTTTCTTTGTGCCCAACACCAGACTAGAACTCCCAGTCTCCCAATTTCTAATCTACTGCTTTAACCACTATACAAACTGGCTCTCAAACATGGCTCCCCAGATTGGTACCACCCGAATAGGTTTCCAGAATTCTCAGTCATAGGATATGCCTGCTGACAAATATGGAAAGTATAGTCCTAATACATCTAGACCTTATACATCTAGTCCTCAACCTTGGCAACCTTAAGACTCCCGGAGTTGAAGTCCACAAGTCTTAAAGTTGCCAAGATTGAGGACCCCTGATCTAGACCAGGACTTTTCAATCTTTTCACCCATTGTACCACTTTTAGGATATGGCAATATCCGAGTACCACCAGTTGCCTAGCAAGTGTCAAAAACTTGATGACCCTCCCCAAAAGGAAAAAACTGATGAAGTACAGGTAGTCCTTGACTTACAACAGTTCACTTAGTGACTGTTCGAAGTTACAATGGCACTGAAAAAAGTGCCCCCCCAAGCCACAGCCGAACAAGACACCTGCCTGCCCGCCCGGCAGCGCTCTTCCTCCTGTCCGAAGTTTTCATTGTTGTGAGCATTTCTGTTGAGGATTGGCAGCGGGGGTGGGATGGGGGGTGTTTGGTTTTTATTCCCCCCGTCTGCTGGGTGGTTGCAGCAGGTTTTGGTCACTTCACATGACCCTGGGACACTGTGACCGTCATAAATATGAATCAGTTGCCAAGCATCTGAATGTAAAACACAAGACCCTGGAGATGCTGCAACATTCCAGCTTATCGGCGCTTCTTCAGGGCTCAGCAGAAGCGCCAGGATCAGCACTGAGCTACAGCTGGAGCCTGGCGCTGATCCTGATGCTTCCACTGAGCCCTGACAGCCCTGCAGCTCCAGCCATTTCTTGCTCAGGCTTGTGCGGTGCTGCCACCGGTTCAGCTCATTCCCCTCCCCTGCTACCACTTTTCTAGGATGGTCGCGTACCACCTGCCAGGTGCCAATGTACCACGGGTGGTACCCGTACCACTGTTTGAAAAGCCCTGATCTAGACAGTACTAGGTTGCAGAAAACTGACTTGATCTATGACAGTAAAAATATCAAATGATTCTAGTGAAAAGTGTAAGGGACTATCTGGTTGTAACTGGATTAATTTAGCAATATATCATGAACAGCTTATGATACGGAGAATCTTTCTAGCTATCTCCATGGGCTGAATGTTGGCAAAATTCCCTGAAATTCAGAGATATTGTTACCTCTAAAGCAGAAATATACCTTTCTTTTTTAATGAGGTTGGTGGGGAAGGACCATGTACTTGTTTCTTATAAGAAGCTGATCATCATATCCCAAAACCTGGCTGAGGCAAGGACAAAAATAGTAGTATTTAAATGCATGCAGTTGAATGGTAATGTTAATTTATATTTTGGATTGTTTGTTGAATATATATATATATATATATATATATATATATATATATATATATATATATATATATATATATATATATATATATATATATATATATATATATATATATATATATATATATATATATATATATATATATATATATATATATGATTATTCTATATGTACTTTACATTTGTTACTCTAACACTTTAAAAAACTAGAGTTCATTCTTGCTTTTGAGCCTACCATT
>NW_015390223.1:0-10330 GCF_001527695.2 Protobothrops mucrosquamatus
TTACTCTTCAATCAAGATATTTCTCTTGAGCTTCTGTCCTTAGTACAGCTAAAGCCATTATAGCAAGCTTGAGTTGCTATGATTACTAGCCTTGAATTCCATGGGTCATATAGTTACCATCACAGATATGCTTCTGATTACAATATATTAAGTGCTTTGCTGGAAAGGGGCTTCAGTAGAGTTGTGTGTGCGTCTCTACATGTGTCTGTGGCAATATCAATATAATGGATGCAAAAACAGTTTAAAATACATTGCATCCTTATTAACTTATCAAATAAGAATTTGTGTTGAATATGTATTTACATTGTTAAGAACTATCATTACACCAATGAAAGCACTGGAATCTATTTCTAATGAATGTAGAGTCAACATTTTTGGAGTTAGGTCAATTTTTATTATTTGACTTGTTCAGTCTATATTTGAAGAGAATAAGCTGCAGTATAGCTAAAATACATCTACTTCTGGACCTCTAAGTCCATGTTTTAATAAGTTATAATTTGGCTTTCTGCAGTTGGATTGGCAACATCCGTTTAGCATTGACTATGACATTATTGACAAAGTACAAGTGCTTGGAAATATTTTTTCTTTATGTCTGTCATTACTCTGGTTAGTATTTATAACATTTGTACATATTTTAAAAAAAGAAAAATTCTGTGTTTGCAAAATGAACTGCACTATGTATATCTCTGGTTTAAAAGAAATATATATTTGTCTAAGTAACTATGCCATTGGTTTCATGAATTTATTACTTGAGTGTTTATTACTGTGCTGACAAAAATAAAATATAATAAACTTCTGTTAAAGTATACACGATTGATTCTTAAATGCTTCCCAGGAGCTTCGTCCACTGGATTCACTCTGATTTTTATTCTGTATTCTGATTTTATTCTGTTATTCTGTTTGTGAGGCAAATATGGAGCTCCTTTGTGAGGGACGATTCTGTGTCTGTGAATTTAGATGTGTAGGAACTTCCCTTTCTCTTGCAAAAGAAATGGCGCCCTGCATGAAAGTGAGGGAAAGATTGTGAGAGGATTGTATTCCATTCGCTCATGGAAAAAGAGAAAACAATATGCCCATTGAAGCTGTTCTATAAAAGGAAACATGGACAAAGCAAAGTTAATCAAGCAAGGACAACAAATTACTATAGTTTCAATTGAATTCAAGTATAGTTAATATGAAAGATAGTAAGGAATAGGAATTACTACTCATATATTTAACTTTTCCCCATGTGTTCACATTAAAAACTGATTCTGTTGCAACTTTGTGGGATCGTATCTGACTGTAGAATCATTGGCTATATATCTCCATTCTACTAGAATATTGCCTTTTTTAATGTACCAAATAAATTAATATTATCTATTCATTAGTTTATAGCCTGTCTAATGAAAATTAGAATGTGTGTTCCCAGCTTCGCTTCAATGGAGAAGCCCCATAAGTAAGCTGCATGGGTTGCATGCATTTGGGAATCCAAAAGGACTCCTCCTTGCTGCTGGCATGCAGATCTTCTCGTGGGGTTTTTCCAATGTGAAGTTTGGAAGTACAGAATTTTTATTGGGTTTTTACTTATAGGAAAACATGAGTTTTCTTAACATCCCTTTGATTTAAAAGAGTATTGCTCAGAAAATTTGCCTTAACAGCAGTTTAAAATTGTTATTGTATAGAAGTGCACTTCGTTTTGGTGGTATATTTTAAGTTGATGCACCATTATTGGAATCATTTTCATTTTCTTTCCATGTTCCAGTTTTAGTGATTTAGGGAGAAAAGATTTTCACTGTGCCTCAGTTCCAAGAGGAGAGTTTTAACACTGTTGTGCACTCTTGGTCTAGATTCTCTCTGCTGCAACTAATTTGATAAAAAAAAACCATGAAAGAAACTAGGTCAGCCTTCTGTGGTGTTCTGTGAATGCATAGAATACAACCACTGCAATCCACTAGCCAGCATGGCTGTTGATTAAACTGACAATGGAGAATACCAGATTGTTAAGGCTGAATGAGCTGAATTTAATACTGGAAATTAAGATACAGAAGTATTGACTCTTTGCATCTTTTATCCTATTGATCTCTATAGGTGTTAGGGGTAGTAATAACAAGCAAGGATCTCCTTTTTCCCAATTCTGCTCTGCTTTCCCTGAATGAAGGCTGAAAAATAAAACACCTCCATTCTTCTTGGCTCCATTTCTTGAGGCAGAAAGCTCAGAAATTCAGGATGTTACAGGACATAACTTTTTTTTCCTTACTATTCCCAAATATTTTCAAGGGTCTTCATTTGGCTTACAACCAGAAGATTTGCTGACCGTTGACGTAAGTGAATGAATTGCAGAATTTCCAGAAGTTTAACTAGAATTACCTGAAAATTTTCCCATACATAATATACAATTTGGCTCTTAGTTAATGGAGAAGAAAATAATATATATAAAGGGCATTTCATCCAAGGTTTGGACATGCAATATTCTCTAACGCAGAATTCACTTCTGCTTTTTGGGGGGTGACAGTGGCCACAGAGATGATTGTACTGTATCAAACACTGTTTTTTCCTTATTTTTTGCTGCCTCAGATCAAGAAAATATCTTGGGAAAATGAGAAAAAAGGTGGTGAGAGACTGTAATCTTGGCAAATGCTTGTTTGTGTTACACCAAAATAAAAAGTAAATGCCACCCAAACTAAACAATTCTGATTTGCTTATGGGAAGAGAAGAAGCCACCAGATATAAGAGATTAAATCTGATGCTGATCCTAATTAGTCAAGTTGCATTGTAGATAGTTGTAAGCTGACAAATTTACCAGCAATAAGGTTGATACCAGTTCCTAAGTAATAAAAAAACACCATTGAAGCACAAGGAGCAGACTGCAGAACTTCACTTTTTAGTAATACAACAACAACTGATGAGAGAAGAAACTACAAAAACAGAGTGAACATGAATACTTGGCATGGAATGATCCTTGATTTTTGGGACACAAGAGCATGAGAAGATGCAAAATCTTGAAAACTTCACATGGTTTTTTTCAAGCCCTATTTGCTTAAAAATCATGAAAAGAAGAACCTTTAAACCAGACAGAGGTTCAAACAACTGTTTTAATAACATCCTTAGCCTGATGCCTTCAAGAAGGATTAAGCAGATGATCAATTCCATTATATACACATCCAGCATCTAACATTCTTCCTTTTTATTCTCTCCAATCCACTGGGGGGGAAAATGTGCAATGGGAGTTTGGGACCCTGCCTTTTCATCAGTCAACAAGATAAGACTTCAAAAACAACACAACCAAATATGGCATGATAGGAGAAATCAAAGATTGTTTTAAAAAATGTGCCAACTAGGTACTGCACAGATGGAGAGAGAAGAGTAAATTACCCCAATGCATTCCCACCATTAAGCTCATAGTTTTGGTGACTGCTCCATTTTTGGACACAGGACTCTGCTGCTGTTAAGGAATTCCAGAAGCCATGTTCTGTATGCTTTCTTATCCACTGCATGTCTGTTGGCAGTGGGTCAAAAACTGAAAAATGGTGCTAGATCCGTTTTTTATATGTAGGTAAAACGTAGATAAAAGAGTAGGACTTGGATTGCATGGTTGCAAGCCATTATCTTGACTTTTTTGACCTAGCCCTGCAGATAATCCTGGAACTTACTATTTTATTGGGAATCTTGAAATTGGAACTTGCTTCATTCTTAATTGTCTGTAAAAGCCTTACCTAGACTAAGAGCAAATGATATTATAATATTAAACAATTTTTAAACAATTGGATATATATTTGTGTTTACAGTAGGATTCCTTATTCTTTAGCTTTACAGCAGCGGTCCTCAACTTTTTGGGCACCAGGACCGGTTCCATGGAGAGAGGTTTTTCCACGAACCAGAGGGGGCGTGGTTTCATGTGCTACCTGCATCTTGCAGATGGGGCTTTGCTTGTTTGTGCGGCCCGTTTTTTGGCATGCCGCAGACCGATGCCAGTCCATGAACTGGGAAATGGAGACCCCCGCTTTACAGTATATAAAACAAAACACTGACATAATGTTGCTATTTGTAGCTTTAATTAAAAATTAAAGGATTAAATTAAATTGAAGTTTTATGCATGCTTACTTGGGAATAAGATACATTTATTTATTGTATAGTTGCCTTTCTGTGAGAGTTCAAGTGATTTGTTACATGGAAGTCTCACTATACTCAATTTTATCCCCCAGTAACAATCTTGTGAGGAGACAGTTTGAACTGTCTGGCACTAGTCACCCTGTAAGACTTCATTGACTGAGTGGGGACTTAAACTAGATCCAAATCCAATATTTAATATGCTTTGAAATTGACATTGATACTTGCCAAAAAGTAAGATTCCCCCCCCCTTCCCAAATTGCCTAAAAAGGGATAAAAGGAAAAGAAAAAAGCTGCTGCCATCTGTTTGGCTGGCACAACTTGGCAGGGCTTGGGAAATGAATGCCCCACACTACATTTCCTCTCCCACTTGCCCTCATTTTAGGTTTTGTGCCATTAGTGATAAAATTGTTCTTATGAAAGACTGTGAAATGCAACCTGTACTGTATTTTCTACAGCCAAAACATTCAGTATATCTTGTGCTTGAATTTCTTATTTAATACATTCAGTATTAGATATAATACAATCCCTCAAATTAATACCTGGAATTAAAATTAGATTCCTCTACTCAATATTTTGTATGCAGTTTCTTCAGCCTTTTGTGAGGGATTCTTGCCAGAATTTACTTTATCTTTCATTTTATCACATATTCTCTTTGCTTCCTATATAAAATTGACCAGGAAGCTAAGATGTTTGACTATAGCAAAACTAGTTTATATGCTTGTCTTGTCTGCATTATTTTTTCAACTATTGTTCTTCTTTGTAATGTATGCGTGTTTTGGTGAGCTGGCCTTTCATCAGCATGAAAGTCTTCTTGTCAATTTCAGAATTTGCTATTGCCATTTCAAAGACTACAAAAAGATGAATGTGGTTTTAAAACTGTAGGAAGAAGCATTAATAATCTGTGTTATGCTGATGACATTAGTCTGATAGCTGAATATGGAAATGACCTATAAGCTCTAGTGATGAAAGTCAAGGAGTGCAATGAAAAAAATGGATTAAAATTTAATATAAAGGTAACTAAACAATAAAAGGTACAGCAATCAGCCTTAGAACTGACAATGAATATATCAGAAGAGTGGATCTACCTTTTACAATCAATTATCAACAGTAAAGAAATACACCACAGTCAAGAAATGCACCACAGATCATCACTTGGTAGAATAGTCATGTAGGCCTTGAAAAAGATATTCATATGCCAGAATGTGTTTACACCTACAAAGATCGGAATTGTGCTTCCACAACAATCAGAATGGTTTTCCCTGTATTCTTTTTTTTTAAAGTAAAAGCTGGGCTTTGCAGAAGCAGAATAGAAAGAGTACTGATATCCTGAAATTTTGGTGTCGGAGAGGATTCCTGGGAATACCATGGATAGCCAAGAAAACAAATGGATTGTCAAACAACTCAAACCAGAATCCATATTTGAGGCATAAATGATCAGGCTCAAATTATCCTGTTTCAGAATCATTGTGTGAAAACCTACTGTAGGTCTCTGGAGAACTCTATAATGTTGAGAAAGATGAAGGAAAGAGAAAAAAGAGGGGATAGATTGTGGTCACTAAGACCAACTTCATGGAACATAATCAGTCAATCAATTTCAAAAACATGATCTATATCCATTTTTAATGTTCTTGAATGTGGATTTCATCATACAGGCAATGTGTTCCCCTTTGCAACTTTGGGCCTCCATTATTACAAACAGCTGTTGATGGGATCCCTTGCAGTCTTTACTGAGTGAAACTACTGTATTCAGACCAACACTGTTTTAGGCCTCTGTACCAACTACATTTTTTTCTAAAAAAAAAAAAAAAAGCAAAATCATAGAACATCACCTTGTAACTCTGACATTTATTTCAGTAAGAATTGGGAAACAGCTTTCAATTCCTAAGCATCATTCTTCCTATTCCAAATGGTTTTAACCTCCTGGTTGATTCATTCAGGCTCTCCCTTTACATGGCATGAAAAAAAATATGAACCAATTCAATAAAGGAGAACAGAAAGGCAACATGAAAGGCTTTAGTTACACAGCTGCTCAGGTCTGCTCCACTGTATGGGAGGACTGGCCTGTATTAGGTTGCTTGGTTTTAAAGACCAGAATGACCTGGATTCAGGAATACTGTACTAATGTCCATTCAGGCCCAGGTTTCTATGAAATCAGAACATCTCTCTGAAAATAAAATCTGAGTTCTTTTGAAATAGTGCTAAGAAATAAGCTTTCCAAAAGAACTTGCCCATTGAGGAAAGAGCTGTTTTAATTTAAGAGCCTAATTATAAATAATAATGAAAGATGATTGCCATCTTTCCTAGAGGCCCAGACAGTCCATCTCAAGAAAGCACTGTGACAACAGCAGGTCCCGGGGGCGGGGAGGGGGGGGAGAGAAGGCAAGTGATCAAATCTGCCTTGTGATATTATTATGCAAGTGCTGGCTCTTATATGCTTACATCATGACAAGGAAAAGAAAAAAAAGAAATCCCTGCGGATTTTACTCCATTAGTTATTGCCGACTATAGGGGGCAACGCTCATCTCGGTTTCAAGGCCATGAGCCAGTGCTGTCTGAAGACATTTCCATGGTCATGTGGCCAGCATGACATCACAGAGCGCTGTTTCCTGCCTACTGAAGTGGTACCTATTTATCTACTCACATTTACATGCTTATATCATGACAGACACAAATATAAATGGTGGAGCTTACATCATGAAAATGTAATATGCATTGCATTTTGGTGTCATCAGGGTTAGTTTAATGGGCTGTGAGAATAACCTTAGGAGACCGGAGAAAGAGTCACAGGGTAGGCAACCCTAATAAATAAAATTTGAGTCTAAAGGAAGAATGGGGATGGAGAAAATGTCTCAGAAGGGACCCTCCCTAGTTCTCTGGAAATTGAAGGCAAGGAATAGGGAAGCACATTCAGACGTGAAGAATTCTGTTACCTTAAAACAAAGGTCACATGATTACTCATTCTTTTGGTTTCTTGTCTTCGATAATACCACTTTGAAAAGCCTTTCTGCTCAGCTCTAGCATTGTCAGTAGAGATGCAATTTTTAGCTTGATTAAAGATCTAGCAGCATTCCACCTGACTTCGTGGTACAGAAANTTACTCTTCAATCAAGATATTTCTCTTGAGCTTCTGTCCTTAGTACAGCTAAAGCCATTATAGCAAGCTTGAGTTGCTATGATTACTAGCCTTGAATTCCATGGGTCATATAGTTACCATCACAGATATGCTTCTGATTACAATATATTAAGTGCTTTGCTGGAAAGGGGCTTCAGTAGAGTTGTGTGTGCGTCTCTACGTGTGTCTGTGGCAATATCAATATAATGGATGCAAAAACAGTTTAAAATACATTGCATCCTTATTAACTTATCAAATAAGAATTTGTGTTGAATATGTATTTACATTGTTAAGAACTATCATTACACCAATGAAAGCACTGGAATCTATTTCTAATGAATGTAGAGTCAACATTTTTGGAGTTAGGTCAATTTTTATTATTTGATTTGTTTAGTCTATATTTGAAGAGAATAAGCTGCAGTATAGCTAAAATACATCTACTTCTGGACCTCTTAAGTCCATGTTTTAATAAGTTATAATTTGGCTTTCTGCAGTTGGATTGGCAACATCCGTTTAGCATTGACTATGATATTATTGACAAAGTACAAGTACTTGGAAATATTTTTTCTTTATGTCTGTCATTACTCTGGTTAGTATTTATAACATTTGTACATATTTTAAAAAAAGAAAAATTCTGTGTTTGCAAGATGAACTGCACTATGTATATCTCTGGTTTAAAAGAAATACATATTTGTCTAAGTAACTATGCCATTGGTTTCATGAATTTATTACTTGAGTGTTTATTACTGTGCTGACAAAAATAAAATATAATAAACTTCTGTTAAAGTATACACGATTGATTCTTAAATGCTTCCCAGGAGCTTCGTCCACTGGATTCACTCTGATTTTTATTCTGTATTCTGATTTTATTCTGTTATTCTGTTTGTGAGGCAAATATGGAGCTCCTTTGTGAGGGGCGATTCTGTGTCTGTGAATCTAGATGTGTAGGAACTTCCCTTTCTCTTGCAAAAGAAATGGCGCCCTGCATGAAAGTGAGGGAAAGATTGTGAGAGGATTGTATTCCATTTGCTCATAGAAAAAGAGAAAACAATATGCCCATCGGACCTTTTCTGTAAAAGAAAACATGGACAAAGCAAAGTTAATCAAGCAAGGACAACAAATTACTATAGTTTCAATTAAATTCAAGTATAGTTAATACGAAAGATAGTAAGGAATAGGAATTACTACTCATATATATTTAACTTTTCCCCATGTGTTCACATTAAAAACCTATTCTGTTGCAACTTTGTGGGATCGTATCTGACTGTAGAATCATTGGCTATATATCTCCATTCTACTAGAATATTGCCTTTTTTAATGTACCAAATAAATTAATATTATCTATTCATTAGTTTATAGCCTGTCTAATGAAAATTAGAATGTGTGTTCCCAGCTTCGCTTCGATGGAGAAGCCCCATAAGTAAGCTGCATGGGTTGCGTGCATTTGGGAATCCAAAAGGACTCCTCCTTGCTGCTGGCATGCAGATCTTCTCGTGGGGTTTTTCCAATGTGAAGTTTGGAAGTACAGAATTTTTATCGGGTTTTTACTTATAGGAAAACATATTACAAGTTTTCTTAACATCCCTTTGATTTAAAAGAGTATTGCTCAGAAAATTTGCCTTAACAGCAGTTTAAAATTGTTATTGTATAGAAGTGCACTTTGTTTTTGTGGTATATTTTAAGTTGATGCACCATTATTGGAATCATTTTCATTTTCTTTCCATGTTCCAGTTTTAGTGATTTAGGGAGAAAAGATTTTCACTGTGCCTCAGTTCCAAGAGGAGAGTTTTAACACTGTTGTGCACTCTTGGTCTAGATTCTCTCTGCTGCAATTAATTTGATAAAAAAAAAACCATGAAAGAAACTAGGTCAGCCTTCTGTGGTGTTCTGTGAATGCATAGAATACAACCACTGTAATCCACTAGCCAGCATGGCTGTTGATTAAACTGACAGTGGAGAATACCAGATTGTTAAGGCTGAATGAGCTGAATTTAATACTGGAAATTAAGATACAGAAGTATTGACTCTTTGCATCTTTTATCCTATTGATCTCTATAGGTGTTAGAGGTAGTAATAACAAGCAAGGATCTCATTTTTCCCAATTCTGCTCTGCTTTCCCTGAATGAAGGCTGAAAAATAAAATACCTCCATTCTTCTTGGCTCCATTTCTTGAGGCAGAAAGCTCAGAAATTCAGGATGTTACAGGACATAACTTTTTTTTCCTTACTATTCCCAAATATTTTCAAGGGTCTTCATTTGGCTTACAACCAGAAGATTTGCTGACCATTGACGTAAGTGAATGAATTGCAGAATTTCCAGAAGTCTAACTAGAATTACCTGAAAATTTTCCCATACATAATATACAATTTGGCTCTTAGTTAATGGAGAAGAAAATAATATATATAAAGGGCATTTCATCCAAGGTTTGGACATGCAATATTCTCTAACGCAGAATTCACTTTTGCTTTTTTGGGGGTGACAGTGGCCACAGAGATGATTGTACTGTATCAAACACTGTTTTTTCCTTATTTTTTGCTGCCTCAGATCAAGAAAATATCTTGGGAAAATGAGAAAAAAGGTAGTGAGAGACTGTAATCTTGGCAAATGCTTGTTTGTGTTACGCCAAAATAAAAAGTAAATGCCACCCAAACTAAACAATTCTGATTTGCTTATGGGAAGAGAAGAAGCCACCAGATATAAGACATTAAATCTGATGCTGATCCTAATTAGTCAAGTTGCATTGTAGATAGTTGTAAGCTGACAAATTTACCAGCAATAAGGTTGATACCAGTTCCTAAGTAATAAAAAAACCACCATTGAAGCACAAGGAGGAGACTGCAGAACTTCACTTTTTAGTAATACAACAACAACTGATGAGAGAAGAAACTACAAAAACAGAGTGAACAGAGAAGGCGACACCCAGGGGGAGGGCCTTCTCTGTCGGAGCACCCACCCTCTGGAACGAGCTGCCCCCAGAGATCCGGGTGATTCCGGATCTCCCCTCCTTCCGCCGCGCCCTCAAGACTTGGTTATTTCAGCGGGCAGGACTGGCCTAGGGGTATTTTAATTGGTTTTAACAAAATTTTAGTAGAAGCGGCCTATTCAAATATTTATTTTTAATCATTTTTA
>NW_015390223.1:10342-43363 GCF_001527695.2 Protobothrops mucrosquamatus
GGTTATTTCAGCGGGCAGGACTGGCCTAGGGGTATTTTAATTGGTTTTAACAAAATTTTAGTAGAAGCGGCCTATTCAAATATTTATTTTTAATCATTTTTAAATTTTGTATGGTATTGTATTATTGTTTTTAAACCGGCTGTAAGCCGCCCTGAGTCCTCCGGGAGAAGGGCGGGGTATAAATTTAATAAAATGAAAAATAAAATGAAAAATGAATACTTGGCATGGAATGATCCTTGATTTTTGGGACACAAGCATGAGAGAAGATGCAAAATCTTGAAAACTTCACATGGTTTTTTTCAAGCCCTATTTGCTTAAAAATCATGAAAAGAAGAACCCTTAAACCAGACAGAGGTTCAAACAACTGTTTTAATAACGTCCTTAGCCTGATGCCTTCAAGAAGGATTAAGCAGAGGATCAATTCCATTATATACACCTCCAGCATCTAACATTCTTCCTTTTTATTCTCTCCAATCCACTGGGGAAAAAATGTGCAATGGGAGTTTGGGACCCTGCCTTTCATCAGTCAACAAGATAAGCCTTCAAAAACAGAACACAATCAAATATGGCATGATAGGAGAAATCAAAGATTGTTTTAAAAAATGTGCCAACCAGGTACTGCACAGATGGAGAGAGAAGAGTAAATTACCCCAATGCATTCCCACCATTGAGCTCATAGTTTTGGTGACTGCTTCATTTTTGGACACAGGACTCTGCTGCTATTAAGGAATTCCAGAAGCCATGTTCTGTATGCTTTCTTACCCACTGCATGTCTGTTGGCAGTGGGTCAAAAACTGAAAAATGGTGCTAGATCCGTTTTTTATATGTAGGTAAAACGTAGATAAAAGAGTAGGACTTGGATTGCATGGTTGCAAGCCATTATCTTGACTTTTTTGACCTAGCCCTGCAGATAATCCTGGAACTTACTATTTTATTAGGAATCTTGAAATTGGAACTTGCTTCATTCTTAATTGTCTGTAAAAGCCTTACCTAGACTAAGGGCAAATGATATTATAATATTAAACAATTATATATATATATTTGTGTTTACAGTAGGATTCCTTATTCTTTAGCTTTACAGCAGCGGTCCTCAACTTTTTGGGCACCAGGACCGGTTCCATGGAGAGAGGTTTTTCCACAAACCAGAGGGGGCGTGGTTTCATGTGCTACCTGCATCTTGCGGATGGGGCTTCGCTTGTTTGTGCGGCCCGTTTTTTGGCATGCCGCAGACCGATGCCAGTCCATGAACTGGGAATTGGAGACCCCCGCTTTACAGTAAATAAAACAAAACTCTTAACACTGACATAATGTTGCTATTTGTAGCTTTAATTAAAAATTAAAGGATTAAATTAAATTGAAGTTTTATGCATGCTTACTTGGGAATAAGATACATTTATTTATTGTATAGTTGCCTTTCTGTGAGAGTTCAAGTGATTTGTTACATGGAAGTCTCACTATACTCAATTTTATCCCCCAGTAACAATCTTGTGAGGAGACAGTTTGAACTGTCTGGCACTAGTCACCCTGTAAGACTTCATTGACTGAGTGGGGACTTAAACTAGATCCAAATCCAATATTTAATATTTAATATGCTTTGAAATTGACATTGATACTTGCCAAAAAGTAAGATTTCCCCCCCTTCCCAAATTGCCTGAAAAGGGATAAAAGGAAAAGAAAAAAGCTGCTGCCATCTGTTTGGCTGGCACAACTTGGCAGGCCTTGGGAAATGAATGCCCCACACTACATTTCCTCTCCCACTTGCCCTCATTTTAAGTTTTGTGCCATTAGTGATAAAATTGTTCTTATGGAAGACTGTGAAATGCAACATGTACTGTATTTTCTACAGCCAAAACATTCAGTATATCTTGTGTCTGAATTTCTTATTTAATACATTCAGTATTAGATATAATATAATCCCTCAAATTAATACCTGGAATTAAAATTAGATTCCTCTACTCAATATTTTGTATGCAGTTTCTTCAGCCTTTTGTGAGGGATTCTTGCCAGAATTTACTTTATCTTTCATTTTATCACACATTCTCTTTGCTTTCTATATAAAATTGACCATGGAGCTAAGATATTTGACTATAGCAAAACTAGTTTATGTGCTTGTCTTGTCTGCATTATTTTTTCAACTATTCTTCTTCTTTGTAATGTATGCATGTTTTGGTGAGCTGGCTTTTCATCAGCATGAAAGTCTTGTCAATTTCAGAATTTGCTATTACCATTTCAAAGACTACAAAAAGATGAATGTGGTTTTAAAACTGTAGGAAGAAGCATTAATAATCTGTGTTATGCTGATGACATTAGTCTGATAGCTGAATATGGAAATGACCTATAAGCTCTAGTGATGAAAGTCAAGGAGTGCAATGAAAAAAATGGATTAAAATTTAATATAAAGGTAACTAAACAATAAAAGGTACAGCAATCAGCCTTAGAACTGACAATGAATATATCAGAAGAGTGGATCTACCTTCTACAATCAATTATCAACAGTAAAGAAATACACCACAGTCAAGAAATACACCACAGATCATCACTTGGTAAATAGTCATGTAGGCCTTGAAAACGATATTCATATGCCAGAATGTGTTTACACCTACAAAGATCGGAATTGTGCTTCCATAACAATCAGAATGGTTTTCCCTGTACTCTTTTTTTTTTTCCAAAGTAAAAGCTGGGCTTTGCAGAAGCAGAATAGAAAGAGTACTGATATCCTGAAATTTTGGTGTCGGAGAGGACTCCTGGGAATACTATGGATAGCCAAGAAAACAAATGGATTGTCAAACGACTCAAACCAGAATTCATATTTGAGGCATAAATGATCAGGCTCAAATTGTCCTGTTTCAGAATCATTGTGTGAAAACCTAGGTCTCTGGAGAACTCTATAATGTTGAGAAAGATGAAGGGAAGAGAAAAAAAGGGACAGATTGTGGTCACCAAGACCAACTTCATGGAACATAATCAGTCAATCAATTTCAAAAATATGATCTATATCCATGTTTAATGTTCTTGAATGTGGATTTCATCATACAGGCAATGTGTTCCCCTTTGCAACTTTGGGTCTCCACTATTACAAACAGCTGTTGATGGGATCCCTTGCAGTCTTTACTGAGTGAAACTACTGTATTCAGACCAACACTGTTTTAGGCCTCTGTACCAACTACATATTTTTTTTAAAAAAAGCAAAATCATGGAACATCACCTTGTAACTCTGACATTTATTTCAGTAAGAATTGGGAAACAGCTTTCAATTCCTAAGCATCATTCTTCCTATTCCAAATGGTTTTAACCTGGTTGATTCATTCAGGCTCTCCCTTTACATAGCATGAAAAAAAAAAATGAACCAATTCAGTAAAAGAGAACAGAAAGGCCACATGAGAGGCTTTAATTACACAGCTGCTCCGGTCTGCTCCACTGTATGGGTTCTGGCCTGTATTACGTTGCTTGGTTTTAAAGACCAGAATGATCTGGATTCAGGAATACTGTACTAATGTCCATTCAGGCCCAGGTTTCTATGAAATCAGAACATCCCTCTGAAAATAAAATCTGAGTTCTTTTGAAATAGTGCTAAGAAATAAGCTTTCCAAAAGAACTTGCCCATTGAGGAAAGAGCTGTTTTAATTTAAGAGCCTAATTATAAATAATAATGAAAGATGATTGCCATCTTTCCTAGAGGCCCAGACAGTCCATCTCAAGAGAGCACTGTGACAACAGCAGGTCCCGGGGGCGGGGAGGGGGGGAGAGAAGGCAAGTGTTCAAATCTGCCTTGTGATATTATTATGCAAATGCTGGCTCTTATATGCTTACATCATGACAAGGAAAAGAAAAAAAAGAAATCCCTGCGGATTTTACTCCGTTAGTTATTGCCGACTATAGGGGGCAACGCTCATTCAGTTTCAAGGCCATGAGCCAGCGCTGTCTGAAGACATTTCCATGGTCTTGTGGCCAGCATGACATCACAGAGCGCTGTTTCCTGCCTACTGAAGTGGTACCTATTTATCTACTCACATTTACATGCTTATATCATGACAGACACAAATATAAATGGTGGAGCTTACATCATGAAAATTTAATGTGCATTGCATTTTGGTGTCATCAGGGTTAGTTTAATGGGCTGTGAGAATAACCTTAGGAGACCGGAGAAAGAGTTACAGGGTAGGCAACCCTAATAAATAAAATTTGAGTCTAAAGGAAGAATGGGGATGGAGAAAATGTCTCAGAAGGGACCCTCCCTAGTTCTCTGGAAATTGAAGGCAAGGAGATCCCTTCGTGTAAGTCTGCACTTCTTAAGACAATGGAATTTTGTTTCCAGTGTACTAATGAGTAAGAAAACCAAAGAACAGAAGCTATTATGGTGAAACTTTTCGGAAAGACGAGTCGAGATCGTAACAGTCATCTCTACGTTAAAAATCGAACTAATTTCTAGATCGTCGTAAGGTGGACTGAAGCACCATGTCTTTGGATTATCCAATTTAAAAAGGTCTCTGTGTTAGAGTTAATTAATTTTGCATTTTCCGTGTCAATTTCATTATATATTAATTATGATTGGGCACATGCTAAGTTCAAGAACTGCAACAGAGGAAATCTGGGACTCTGTTGCTGCCTGCCTGCTGTTTTCTGCCTGGCAAAATAAACTTGAGTGTCATTTGCAAATATCCTTTCCCACATATTCCAGTAAGCATGGCATTTTCATCAGTATTTGCATTTAAAAAATAAAACATTCAAGGCAGATTTTGCAATCTATGGTTCAAATTAAGATGGAACAGATATAAATATTCTTGTAATCCAACTCTGCAGGGGTACTTGGAAGTAAATGCCAAGTCCCATGAGTCATGTACTCATCCCTGGAGAACACCGTCAAATTTGTATGCAACAGCATGAAAAGGCTGGGCAAGAGCTTTGAATTTTAGCTAAAAGATTTTGGGTCAGGTTTTAAAAACAAACCTAGGCTATGGACCAGGAGTATAGCTGTTTTTGATAGATAGTAATTACATCCATTTCCAATCCAACAGATTTGTTTTTGTATCAAATCTGTATAAAATAGTGTTATGATCTTCCAACTTCCAAAGTAGTAGGAAGCTGCAGGAGCAATTATATATATTCCTTAGAAAACTATGAAGTCTCCTTCTAGTCAAGTTCATTTCCTGGGGAGTTTGCAGACATATCTTCTATGTAGCTATTTTTTTCTTCAGAAAAACAGACTAATTTGTTTTCTTACAGGATGTTTTTTTCCCCCCAACTTCATAGTCTAATCTAAACCCTGGCTCCCTGCATAATCTCTCCTTTCTATCTGGCTCTATTCCTCCATTTTAATATTTACTGCCAGAGAGGATAGAAATCTCTCTTGCATACCTTGTATTTCCTTTTGAGGGATGGGCCTTGGGGAATATCATCTTAATGTAAGACAAAGCAGGTTTTCCATAAAGTTATTATTCCTATCAATTTAGCTTTAATAGGCATCCCAGAGCCTATCATTGGATCTCAGCCTCCCTTCTTAGCTTTTCCACCACCATCTTCTTTCTTTTCCTGTCTGCATGTCAACCATCCAAGCCAAGGGTAGATCCTTCCCTTCCTTTGCTAGTCTCCTCTTTACTGTCTCTTTCTTTACTTCTGTTTTTGATTGAAAAAAACTATAATCATTCTATTGGTGGCAGCAGGGTAAACATGCCAGTCTCATTCTGGAGGTGCAGAAAGGGGAACCCTGTGAGATCAGTGAATTTTAGATTTATTTAATTTCTTCCCATCACAAGGAGGAAAGTGAGCTGTGTAGATGAGGCCTCTTTCTGCTGTTCTAGCTTAATGATAGAAGCATGGACAGGAAAGGGCATCACTGCACCAGAAATCCCTGGTGTTTTCAAATGTACACATATTTAGCATTTTGAAAGGGTAGTATAGCACCATGTTTGAATAGTATGGAAATGCGTCAGACTACTGAGGTGGTTAGAAGGGAAATAAATAAATAAATAAATAAATAAATAAATAAATAAATAAATATCCCACTTTGGACAAGCTTAAGATCTTGCCAGTTGTACTAATACTTGAACATTAAATACAATTGAAAGAATTTAGAAATAGAATCCTGTTGTGTAGTTCTACACAAAACTTTAATTTCATATGTAGAATGAGGTGGCTGGATAGTCACTGAAGCAGTAGGCGTGAGCTTAAATGCTCCAGAAGATGATAGAGGACAGGAAGGCCTGGAAGAACGTTGTCCATGGGGTCGCAATGGGTCGGACACGACTTCACAACTAAAACAACATATTTGCATTTTTTCCATGAATATCAAAATAAAAAATAATGGAAATGTATGAAAATAAATGGAAATTTGCTTGCAATTTGTGTGATTAATAGCTCTTGTTATGACTGGTAACACATTGTGCTAAGTGATAATGTTAGTTGTTTCATATTGGTATAATGTGGAATAAGTCTGACCAATTTTATACATACCATATAATTAATGGTGCAATATGTTTAATTCATTTAATAAATTGTAATTTAGTTTGTAATATCTATATGCTTATATAAAATCAACTCATCCACGTGAATCCCTCAATTCACCCTTAACCGCTTCCATTTAGCATTTTAATAATGCATGTGTGATGAGGCAGATGAAGCAGGTATTCATTTTCTATTTTTATGAGTTATACATTGCTTTTCCTGTAAGAAGTTTATCAATATGATTTACAAATTGTTCCCAGACAGACAGCCTGTCCTCTCGGCTGCTTGACTGTGCCAAATTAAATCCAGAATTGAATGTCATCATCTGCCTCTTCTCTGCAATAACAGCTAACATTAAAACTTATTTTAGGATTTATATCCCCCTTCAAGAACATGTGACTAGTTCTGGCTTCTACCCCTATATTTGGTACGGTATATATGGGATATTATGTCCTGATAGATATTTTATATAATATGCTTTTTCATTCTTCATTTCTTTAGCCACAGACATATAAATTAACTGAATTTCAGTTTGACAAAACTCTGGTGAATAATTGGAAGAAAAAACCCTCAAAAGTTGAATGCAGCTGTGAGATACAATGAAGAAACTGGAAATTGAAAAGGGAGCTTTTTCTAATAGTTGTCATGGAAATGCAGAGAAAGTAGGGCATGCTTTGCTCAAGCCTTGGGAGGGTCATGACATGATATAAATATAGTGTTACACATTTTAGGATTGGACATTTTTAGGGTCTATTAATCGAAAGCATTATGCAAACTGCTGTCACAGGAGAAGTTCTGAAGTCTCTGAATTTAAGATGTTGGAGGAAACGAGAAGAAAGTTAATCCAATGAAATTCTAAATCTGACTCACTGACCTCATGACTACACTAGAAAATTCATGCCCAAATGCCAGCATATTTGCATTAAAATCACTTTGGAGTAGAAGATACAAAAAATATGAGGAAACATCTTTAGCTGTTAGTCTTCAGGGGCAAAATGTTGCATGTTGAAGCAGCAAAAAACCTCAGTAGATGGCCATTTTGTATATGCATGGCTCCTAGTTGATGGAATATGTACCACAGTATGTTGGCTTGCAAGGTAATCTCCAGATTAGATATGCTAGTTTCTACAGATCTGCAGGACAGGCAGATCTGGACAAAGCTCTTCTGGATTGGATTATACAACTTTCAGAATGGAAAGAGATATAGATAATGGGTGAATTCTTTTTTTCCCCAGTTTTATTACATTATTGTAATTTTAATACATTATGTTATTTCAATACAAAGCTATTTGTACTGTATTGATTGAAGACTGTAATCTAAATGTTTAGATTACTTAAGACTGTTGAAGAAAGAAATATCCTATGCATATTAATTACAGTTTAGGGTATGTGGGTTTTTTTGATAAATATTTTATTAATTTCAAGTTTTACAATCATAAGTACTTAATAAACAGTGCGGTGTTTGGATTCCTTTGTCATTCAGTGGTACATATTAACTTTCACTCAAAATATCCAATACTACACCATCCATTATTTCCCTGGTCCTCTCTTCTTCCAAAGTAATCATTTTTCCACACTAGGCAAATACAATTCTTGCTGCTATTAATACCTATACAATTAAATATAAGCATTTTCATCACGTTTCTAATGTTATACATAGTGTCAATAATGTCAGTTTATAATATCTTCTCTAACCAAAACATATTTCAAATGTATTTGCAATCAAAATTCCCTTATTCAATCCGTATCCTGTTTTTTCCCTTTTTTTCAATTTTAATTTCCCATCAATATTCAAAATAACTTTATTGGTTATCATTTTTCTCATAATTAATTACATTTGGGTACTTAAAAGCTTTCCTTATACCAACGCTCTTAATATTTTCACATTTCCCATCTTATAAAAAGTTATGTTATCCTAGTTACAAATCACATCCTTCTAATTTATAATGGTCCTTTTATTTCTAACAATTATCTATTATTTTAAATCATATTCAAACATCCATTAGATAATATAACACCTCATCTAATTAGTCAGGACCTCTATTTTCTTCAGTCTTACTCTAGCTTTCTTCCTTTGCCAAATAACTTTGCAAGTCAGTGTATTTAGATCACCAAGTATTTCTTCCTCTGTTTTTGTATATGTTGTTTGGGATAAAAAAAGATAATTTAATTAAGGTGTTTTTGTAGAAACACGTAATCCATTTATATTAATTAAACAGCCTCCATTTTTTTTTCTCCTTCATTTTCTCTTTTAGTTTCTTGTTCCCCAATTTTCTGCATCTCTCCTAAGAGCTCTATCATTTATTCTATCAATTTTTCTTCCTTGTCCTCAAATATGTTTGGAAGTCTTGAAAAGTAAAATGTTTTTCCCATTTCTGGTGTTATATCTGGGTCTTCCAAATTTTTATTTATCTTTACCTGTCTGTTGATTTCTTCTTTCGAATCCTCCATCTTTGTATCAGTTTCCTCCATTTTTTCTTCTGTTTTTTGAGTTGCTAGTTCATGCTTTATAGTCATTTTCTGAACGTCTTCTGCTTGTTGTTCATTTATGTTATTTAAATTATTTTTAGTCTCCTCATAGTTTAAGACAATTGCCTCTTGAATTTATTTCAACATAAAGAGAATTTTTTTCTGAAGTTCATTTATATTTTCTTGTTGATTATCCATGTTTCTTCCAAAGAGAAATATTCCAGAAGCAGGTTTCCCACTGTTTAATATTTCTTAATAATTCTTGAGACTAAAAGTCAGTCAATATTTATATTCCAGGCCGCCAATTCAAAATGGTTTGTTGTCTCCTTTATACAGATAAAACAGCCCAAGGATTTTTTTCCCCCTTTTCCCAGCTACAGTCTGCAAAAGTGAAAGTTTCCATGATTTATCTATGTCTGGGCTTCATGCCAAAAAATTTTTAAGCATAATAAATTGTAATACCAGAGTTCACCACTAGATGTCGTTAACATCCATCTTCCAGCTTTTAAGTCCACCAACTTTCCAATTATCTTTTCAAAAAGAAAGTCTTAAAAATACTTTTAGTCCTCAAATTTGTCAAAGCTATGTCTCTATATTAAATCCAAATTAATCTTGTAGTTTTCTCTAATTTCCCCCCAAAGAAAGTTATTCACTGCTTCTCTTTTCCTGAGAGAATGGGGCGGAAATTCCCCTCCTCTCTATCATCTGAGGGCATTCTTTGCTTTGAGAATTCTTTTTTCCAGGAAAAAGTTTTAAAGTCATAAGGAGAGGATCACGTTACACCCAGTTCCATCTGCATTGTTCAAAAGTTGCTAATTAGTGCTTATCTTGGGTTGTCGGTAGCTTCTGGCTGGCCACATAAATGCGGCCGTTCTTTTTCCTGCCAGTTTGGAGAGCTTCCTTAGATCAAATGGAAGGGCTGCCATCCCTCCTCGATAGATGAGGGTCCCCTCCTTCTTCATTGCTTCTCCGGGGCGACTTTAGACCCTTTTTAGGGTCCCCAGCAGAGCAAAATCGGACGTGGAAAACAGAGCCCCATCTTCTTCCACCTGTAATGCCACGATGTCTAACCCGGAGGTCAGTTAGGGTATATGTTAATTAGCATAAGATTATTTGGCATTTTCATTCAACACTGAATATAAAAATTAAAAAACCTGCATTAAAATTTTTGTTGTACAATAGAGGTTTTACTCTTAAAGATCTTAAGAGTTAAGATTGCCATTATATTATTACTTGATGTTCTTCACACAAGTTAATAAAAAGATACATGGAGCAAATTTGACAATTAAATACCAAAAAATTATTAAAAAGACTGTTGGGTTTCTAACTTCCTCCTTTTCGTGCATTTATTAATTTACTAATGGCTGCCTCTGACAACCCAAATTTCTGTTAGAAAACTATTCATCAAAACTATAAATTCCTAAAATTTCTCACTGAGCTTCATTTTTTGAAAGGAGAGACAAGTGGACTGGCTGTCCTAGATCTAAGCCTAACTAATAGGGAATAGCTGGTTGAAACTTTTGAAAGGAAGTTACCACATTATTTTTGGTTTCAGACTGTTATAAAAAAGAGAAGGAGAGATTGGTTTTTAACCAATTTAAACACATTTAGTTTACCAAGTTTATGTAAGATCTTGGGTAGTCAGATCCTCAGGTGAATGCAAGTGTAAGAGAGTTAGAACTTCTCACAATTAAGATCCTGGAAGAACAATCAGACCTCATTTTAATGGAGAAAAAAAATGGGGGGAATAGAGTGTTGGGTTGTTGTTGTTTTTTACTTGTCTTGATGCAGGGCCATAGTTCCAAGTAAATCATTGGATTTTTATTTTGTAAGAGTGTCTGTATGGGTCCAGATGCCCTCACAAAAATAATAATGCTCAGGCTTTACATCATTCCAGTTCCTTCCCTGCCTCCCTCACACCCATTTATTTAGTTCCCTTCTGGGAAGAAAAAAAACCCCTTATATTAGAAGGGGCAGGAAGCCTGGTGGATGCTTGCAGGCTCTGCTGGAACTCATGTGCACTACATTCTCACTAACAGGAAGTGACTAATGTAGTCTAGTACAGTGGTGGCGAACCTATGGCATGGGTGCCAGAGGCGGCACTCAGAGCCCTCTCTGTGGGCACGCGCACCGTCACCCCAGTCCTAGGCCTTCAGCTGGGTTTCCTTTTCACTTTAGGCCTCCGCCGCCATGTGCAAAAAAAAAAAAGGTTCGAATCAGTCAATTTCAACTTCTCGCGGGGAAAAAAAGATCTTGCAAAGTTGGAATTGATTGAACTTTTTAGTCCCACCTAGTCTGCCATTACCACCGCAGTCACGCCCACCCAACTGGCCATGCCCACCCAACGGGCCACACCCAGCCAATGGGCCACACCCACCCGGCACTTGACTTTGAATAAGTGGGTTTTGGGTTGTAGTTTGGGCACTCAGTCTCTAAAAGGTTCGCCATCACTGGTCTAGTAGTTAAGATGTTGGATAAGGGAGAAACCAGGTCCATCATCAGCCACGAAAATGCAAATGAGTGACTTTTGACTACTCGGTTTCTCTCAGCTCAACCTGTCCTCTCAAGTTCTTCCACGGAAAAATAAAGGGAAATTTCCATTTGTTTAAGATGCTTTCGAATTCTTGAAAAAATAGTAAGTAAGAGATAAATATCTATCAATCATTGTTACTTTAGCCCCTGGAGGTCAAGTGCAAAAGTGCAACTATTCTCAAGAAGAAAGCTTCTATATGCAATTTATATATAAAGATAGGAAAGCCCTAATGAATCAAGCGAAAAGGCAATCAGATGCCCTACAATCAGGCAGCATTTTCTCTTACTCTTGTTTTTGAGGAAGTAGTATGCAAAAGAACTCTGCCTCTGGACCTGGATGTCATTCCTAACCATCTTGATTTGCAGTGTTTGTTAGTCATATCACCTCAATTCCCCTTTTAAATCGCCCTCTCCTGAACCTGGCACCATTCAGCTTAGTTGGGTAATGAGGAAGAATTTTTACTCTGAATATGTTATTTTAAATGGAGCTTGACATGGGAGTGGGAAATAAACTAATACCAGAAGCAGTTGGAAACAGAACTCTAATGTGGCTTTTTAAAAGCACTACATTGCACAGCTTGGACAAATATACATACCTGAGATATTTTCTTTCAAAGAATAAATATTATTTGCAAAAACCAGGAAACTGTGCATTTCATACTCAACTCAGCCACATTTTACCAATCCATGTGGTTAGGTTATGCTTCAGTGTGTTGTAACAATATAGACAACTGAGTTAATTTGGGGGGAAACCCACAAGAAAACATGTTATCCTTGCCTTGGTTAGTCCTTTGGCTTTCATAATTTTGGCTTTATTGATTTGGAGATGGAAGGGGAGAAATTAGAATTCAGTCTCCTGAAGTGACCCTATCTCTCACTGAGGGATTTGAACACTAAAAAAAAGGTCCCAACAATATGTTAGTACCTAATCTAACGAGCAATCTTTTACAAGTTACATAGAAAGAAATTTTGTTAAATTTAATGGGGATTCATCTCTGAAAGTGTTTTAAAAAACATCTGATGAAAGAAATGTTGCACATTGTCTAATGGAACAGTGAAGGGACAGCAAATTAATATAGTGAAACTACAAGAAGCAAAGATTTATTTTCACTAATAGTTTGCACACATAGCTAATTAGGTTTCACATTCTTTTTTTAAAAGAAAATAAACCATACATACTACTAAAATAAAAAGCTATTCAAATATACTTAGTTGTGTGTGACCAATACTTCTAGTAAAACAAAGCTGTTTTTATTTTTTTCCATACATGGAAGATGTTATTTGCTTTTGAGATGGTAAATTCAAAGAAAAACATTTTCAGTTTCTTGGCATGAACATTATTTATACAAAAGCAAGATTCTCAGCATAACTGAAAAGTGGACAGGTGCCTGAAAGATTGGGAGAGTGGGCTGCTGTAATTTCCAACTACAGGAAATTATTTTAATACAATTAATTGATTTAAAAATGGGTTATGCTGCTTTCTCTTTGAAACACCTTTGAAATGGCACATATTTAGTCACACTAGTAGGTAATGAAGTATAATCAGCAAGGCTACAGATTGTAAATAGTTGCAATTTCTTAGCAGCCGTTTTGGAATAAGCAAAATATATTTTAAATATATTAGTTGAAGAGTTCAAAGCTCCAGTGTAGGTGAAGCAAACAATTGAATGTGTCAGAGTTGGAAGCAAACATTCCACAAAATACTTTCTTAGGCTAGCTCTTTACACAAAAGAGACAACTTTTTGCTATCCCAAGTTACAGTATCAAGATACTGTAGTTTTGTAGTTAGATACCTAGTTTTGGCCATACAGTATTTGTAAATGTTTAAGCAACTGGCAACACCTAGCCAACAATGATTAATCAAGAAAACTATACTGAACTGGTTTGATAGACCATCAGGAGCCATCGGGCTTTGGCTAGACTGAGAAGTTAGAAAAACTTCACTGAAGAAGGCAATGGTAAATCAGTTCCTTATTCTTTCCCAGATAAATTACATATAAGAATCCATGTAGTCACCAAGATTTGAGGCAAACTTTATTTTTCAGAAGATACAAAGATATAAAAAGCAAAAGTTGTCATGTCGTCCATCAAAAGAAGAGCAAATCTAAATCCCAAATGAATCTAAAGGTATATCTTTAAGCCATCTGATTTAAAAATAGTGTTCAAGCATGTAAGTTTCTAATACTTTTTCCCTTAAAAGCCAAGAAAAAAAGCAACAAAAATTGTGGGTTTTTAGCTATTTCTTTGATATGACCCTTGGAGATTCATTGAGTCCCATTAAGCATATTATTTTATATTATATCAAAAGTTTGCTCACATTTGCTGGAAAAAAGAAGCTAGCAAGTAGAATTAGCCTTGAATTCCATTTGCCAGAGGGATACTGAGTGCATTCCACACAATATCCATATTTTATCCAGCTGTTAAAGTCAAGCCTCTTTCCATATTTAGTGAGATTAAAAAATATATAAATTGATGGAAAACAGAAAAACAAAAACTAGGCTAGGTGTGAGCAGCTGGTGCTAATGAGCCATATGTGATCCTAGGCCCTCAGATTAATTTCAAAAGTCATTTGCAAGCGATCGGTACTGACCTTTAGTAACACTTATCTATTTCTTCCCTGGCAACCTGCTACTTGGAAGAGAAAAATAAATACTGATAAAAGAGAATATCTGTAGCTCAGGGTTGAACTCTGGGGTACTTAGTGCTCTCTGAGCTTGGTGGTTTTCTTGCAGATGTTTCATTACCAAACTTGGAAACACCATCAATGCTAAAAAGAAGTTGGGTTTGTTCTTATTTTTATATTCTAATAGCTTGCCCTGTCAGTATTACTTGTGCTGAAAGAAAAATCTTCATCAGGGTTCAGTCCAAGCCAGGAATAAACAAAATGGAGACTGCTTTAGAAAGCAAGTTGTAGTTTATTGAAGAGCAGAGCCAGACAGAAATGTGGTTCTGGGAAAGTTGACCACATGCAGCTGGGAATGGTGGGTTTTTATACCTTCTTGGGCTTTTGTGTTTGGAGTTGTTTCCTGTTCCTGTAGCATGAACTTTGACCTGAGGTTTGGTGTGCCCTTTTAGTATTCTGATGGTGGTAGGTTAATCCTATTATGTCCTAAAGGTCATCTCCTGCTTCTCTGGGCTGGGGCTGATGGCTTACTTCCTATGTTTGATTTTTTGGGTGAGGGGTTGCTGGTTCTAATTCTATCACTTTGCTATTGTTAGTTGTCAGTTTTGCTGCAAGGGATTTCAAAATATTTTGTCTTGAATGGGCTTCTGCCTGGTAGCATTTGCTCATGAATGGGGCCTCACTCTTTCTGAATGGGATTATCAAATCTGCATTTCTACAGACCTGGCCTGTGCCTAGTTTCTGCTTGGGGCTATTAAGAAAAACTGGGCTTGTTTTTCTGCCTTTAAGATCTTTTGGGGAAATATAATATTCTGTCTTTTTAATATTTCATTCTATGGGGGGGGCTGACACTTGTCATTGTCTACATGCCATTCAAAAGAGACAATTAAAAAGCAAAAAAGGAAACAAAAAGACCAAAATGCCTACCCACCAGCAATCAACACCCAAACAAACAGTGATTAACACCAAGATTATTGCTAGATCAACAATCAAGAAGTAAACAATACCCCTATCAAGGAACTACCAATGCAGACGAACAAGCTAACAGTAAACCACAGCCTAATCAATGAACCACAAGACCACTCCCACCAACACTGACAGGGCAAGCCACAAGTATATAAAAATAAGAGCAAACCCCACTCCTTAACAGCACCGATGATGTTACCTAATTTGGGTAATGAAACATCTGCAAGATAACCATCAAGCTCTGAGAGCACCAAGATTCCAACAGAAAAAATGAATATAAATGACAAAGAGAGGTAAGGATGGGTCTGTGAAAGAAATGTCTTCGTCGTGGTTCAGTCCAAGCCGGGGATAAACAACATGGCGAATGCTTTAGAAAGAAGGTTGCAGTTTATTGAAGAGGAGAGCCAGACAGAAAGATGGTTCTGGCAGGAAAGAGGAAAGAAAAAAAAGGGTTGAGCACATGTAGGGAGTGGGTTTTTATACCCTCTGGAGCCTTTCGTTTGGAGGTTATTTCCTGTTCCTGTTTGAGACTTTGTATTTCCTGTGTCATGTATTTTGACCTGTGTCCCTTTGGCATCTGTGAGTTAATCCTATTATGTCCTGTCTTAGACTTTGGGTGGGGTATGTAGATTGTAGGTGTCTTTGTCTTCCTAAGCTTCTAGCTCCAACTTTCCTGAATGGTCTGCACCTGCATTTCTATAGAGCTGGTTTCTGCTTGGGGGAGGCAGACTTGGGGCTATTAAGAAAAACTGGGCATGCTTTCCTGCCTCTTTAAGATCCTTTGAGGAAAAATATTTTTCTGCCCTTTTAATATTTCCTTCTCTGGGGGGCTGACTTTCCACTGGTCAAAAACAGGAAAAATAGGATGAGAATATGAGATAAAGATGATGATATTTTCACTTTTGAATCTGCCTTAGCTAACCTACTTTTTGTTTCATTCATGTCAACTGGTACTTTCTTTCCCTGAAGGTATCTGTCTGCTCCTCCAGGTCACACAGGGTAGGTGTGCTCCACATTTCCTAGTATTTGCCAGCCAACATTGCTTGGCTGACAGACCCCCGTAGTGTGCCCAACCTGCAGAATCAAATTGGATGAGTAGAAACCACTGGGAGAAGATGGTCCCTTAGGTCACCTGGTTCCAAGCCATGAAGGGCTTTAAAGGGGAAACCAGCACTTTGAATTGCTTTTATTCAGTGCTTTTTTGTAAAAAAAAAAAAAAAAAAAAAAAGGTGCCAGAACTCACACACATCATACAACCCGCCTTGCCTACCCTACAAGGTTCCATCCAAAAAAGGTGCCGGAACTCCGTTCTGACCGTTCTATGAGAAAAAAAGCCCTGCTTTTATTGATATATTTACTACTTATATTGATACATCTATTGATAAAAACTGAGATTGTATAAGATATACAATTGGACAAAGGAGAAATCAGATTGTCTAGTGATGGAAAGGTATGTTCCTCACGGAATACAGCCCCTGCAAGCTGGCATGAAAACCATTGCAGGCTGGTGGATGGGCCAGGCATTTGACTGTTAATGGTAATTCAATTATTTTTCAAATGATGTATGGTAATAAAATTAAACCGGAAACATCATTTTCAGAAGAAAACACATCCAAAATGAAATTTACGGTTTTACTATTTTAGGATAGCTAAAAGTTGGAATGTGATATGCAAAGCAGCAGATGCTACTTTTCTTTTTACATGAGATAAATGATCCTGGGTTTTTATTTTTTTTAGTAATATGCCACGCTATGTCCCATTGGCAAATAATGTTTTGGGATCTATGGGTGACTTCAGTCAAGAAAGTGATTTCGGGCACTTGATTATGCTGTTTTCATTCATTCCAGGGAGGTGACACTGTGCTTGGTGGATATCCTTGAATCAAATATGTAAGCTATTTTCAGATTTTTATCAAGTTGTCCATGAAGGAAAATACAAAATAAAATCTTCCTGAATAAGTCATCATGAGGTCAGCTGCGATCTATAAAAGAACACACACAGCTTGTATGGGATTAGATAAATCATGGCTTAGATAGCATTGAGTTAGGACTGTTGTACAAACAAAACCATTATTTCTGTAAATAAGTTAATCTTATTTCGATGGACCTTTAGGGCTACCTGAGCTGAAAAATCTGTACTAGTTAAAGAGTTATATCCCCCTGCTACTATGCAGGTAATCCTCACGTATCAGAAGTAATTTAAAGTGGTAATTCTAATTAAGAATTAGAATTCTTAATTAGAATTAAGCACTAAGCAATATTAAGCAACACTATGGCACAGTGTCACATGACTGCAGCAGCTTACAATGACAGTTCCAACAGCCTCAGTTACTGTCCTTAAGCGACTCCCACATCATCACAGCGTCCTGTGATTGCCATTTGCGATCTTCTGCTGGCTTCACTGCGTTGATTTCGCTTAACAGAAGTGGGTAGCCAAGGTTTCAAGTAGTGATAATGTGACTGTGGGACACTTTGACACTGTAATTGTGAGCCAGCACCCAAATCATGATTACACGACCATGGGGATGCTGCAACTCCGAAGACAAAACATACCCCTGTTCAGAGTCGTCATAATTTTGAAGGGTCACTGTATACATTAAGCAGGAGTTATGTATACTGTGACTGTCTGGATACGTTCAGCCTTAAGCTAATATCCAAATAAGTAAGCAAGCTTCCCTACAGCCAATTGCATATCAATTTTCAATTTAGACTTGCAGGCAGATTTTCATTTCTAAATAAAAGGGAGGCTTCCTCCCAGGAGAACAAACTCCGCCCATCTCCCTCTCGATTGGACGCGCGACAGACAACAGCAGCTTCAACAACTAATTAATTACCGTATCTCGACTGCAGAAACGCACGTGACCGTTAGAGGGCTCCCACAAGCCACCTCTAAGTCTAGGCTCCCCTCTAGCGGCGGCGTGGGCTATTGCAGACGGCACGCGGCGGCGCTCCTTCCGCTCCCACGCGGGGGCGGGGGCGGGGGCGGGGGGGAACGCTTCCATGTATCCTTTTGCCGAAAGGGGCGGGGCCAGGCAAGTGAGTCTCCCGTCGGGGCAGTTCGAGGCCCCGCCCCCTCCCCGAAACGGAAGGCCCAACGAGCCACGTGACGGAAAGACCGGTCCGAGGCGGGCTTTGGAGGCGGAAGTTTCGATGATCGGAGAGCCGAGACTGCGGGCTCCGGGCCCGCCTGGGCGGCGCTGAGGAAGCCGGAGGCTCCGCGCAGAGTCGGCCATGGCGGTCTCGAGGGGCGCGTGGGCGCTGCTGTGGGCGCTGCTAGCTCTGGCCTGGGCGGCGAATCAGGAAAGCGACGAAGAAAATGTGAGCGGCCCCCGCCCCCACCCCGCCGTCCGCCCATCCCCGTCGGCCTCCTTGGTTCAAGGCTGCCCTCCCTGTCGCCCGCCTGCCTTCCTGCTTCCCGGCAGCCAACAAAAAACCTCTCTAGGGCCGGGGGGAGGGCAGGGCGCCCCACCCCCTGGATAATTTGGGCCAAAGCGGGGTTCACGGCATCTAAGCTGCCATCCCCGTCTCGCTTCCCTCTTTCCTCCCCTCTTCTCCCTTCCTCGTTGGTCTCTTACTTTTAAGAGTATTTCCATATATTTCTAAAGCAGTGTTTCTCAACCTAGACCATTTTAAGGCATGTGGACTTCAACTCCCAGAATTCCACAGCCAGCAATGCTGGCTGTGGAATTCTGGGAGTTGAAGTCCACATGCCTTAAAATGGTCTAGGTTGAGAAACACTGTTCTAAAGCAAGGCATAGCCTAGCCAGCGAACTGTGAGCAAGAACAGAAATAATAATTCTTCGAAGAAGCCGATGTTTTTTATGATTTCAAGTTGCTTGGATTCTCCTCCCCCCCCCCCAAGTGTTTGTCAACTTCTTTTTCTTGTAATAAGGTGCTTAAACCTGTAATGCTTCTTGCTCAAACCTATGATTCAAACACGGTTTGAAAAAGCATCTCATTCCAGCTAATATTTTTTAATTTTGTATTGAGAATTGACGTGGCTGTCTAGTCTACGTTTGGCTACAATTTCTTGTGACTTTCCACAAATGAGATTGAATGCTTTCGTCAATCTGCAATGCTTTTAAATTGGGATCTCTGGGAAAAATGAAAAAAAAAAATAACAGAGAGAAATTTCAAAATAGGAAATATAAATATATNCAGAAGGATTGGTAAGTATATGATACTTTATATTTAAGACAACAGTGTTTTAAATAGCTCATTTATTATTGGTGTTTGAAAAGTATTTTGGATAAAGGAAACTGTTACATCTGGATGCTTAAATTGAGGTTGTTTGTGGTCATTGCTAGTAAATAAGGTTATATTTGAAATAACATTCAGAATATATATTTTTAATATTTTGGTTTAAAAATCATTTATTTTAAAGTGTTTTTTATATAAGACAATGTAATGATTTTTGATATAACATGAGATCTTAAAATAAATCGGATACATGTCTGTAGGCTGATTTTTCATGATTTTAGATCATTGGCTTCCATAATGTCCCTTACTTATACAGTAGGTGTAGATTAATAATAATCAAACAACATCTGCCTATCACAAGCACTTCGCAAGGACTCAATAGGTGGATAAAAATGCCAAATCTGGCCTAAACATCTGGCTAACTATGTGACCAAGCATAGTAATAATATACGCTACCCAATTTCCAGCATCTTTGGACAGTTTACAAAATGTTAAAAGTATTAGAATGAAACAAAAAGAACAAAGATGGCAGAGATAAGAAGCCCAAATGAGAACAAAGAAAAAGTAGAAAAGGGGGCTTCAACCATGCTTGCCAAAGCCCTTCGAAACACCAGTAGGGTGAGGCCCATTGAAATCCCTTGTGGGGGGGAGAACCTCATTCCTGAGGGCTGGCACTGCTACAGAGAATAGATGGCATTGTTTAATCCAAGGAACCCAAAGCATACCAACACTGCTAGATCAGATTGGCTAGACAGATACAATGAGAGACAAGTTGTCCTTCAAGTAACCAGGCCCTATGCTTCAATTTTCAAAGCACCTTGTTATTGTCTACTTGTTAGTGTCTATTGTCTACTGGAGAAGAGCAAATTTCCTGAGGAATGGAAGGCAGATTCTGTCAGTAGATATTAAGACAGAATGCTAAAACATTCTTGCCCCTATTGCAATGTTCATACCACGAAGACTGCGTAGCAAAAGATGCCTTTTCTGTGGTGTTATTTATCATGAGGATCCCTTTTGGTGATAGTTCCCTTTTGGTGATAGTGTTAGATCATATAATTTATTCTTTTTCCAATTGGAGATTAAATTAATCCAGTTTATAAAAGGTAGTTGTAATTACAAGCTGGTTCAATTAAAATTATTTTATTTGGTAGCATAATGAATAACTTTAATTTATTCAACATTGTTATGCAGTTATGAATGGAATGTGCTACTTTGTCTTCTCATCTTGGTACAAAAATAATTACATGTTTATCAGAAGGATTACAAAATAGCTAAAATGAAGAAAATGTGTCCAAGAAGACCTATAAAAACAAACATACTGAGAGGACTCTGAGTATACATGTTCCCTATCAGTCCTATATCATTGAAAATCCCTTATGAAAATATAATATGACATTTCACAGATCTGCATCCTCAATCCATAAGCCTCATATTATGATTCAATCCAGAAATACTGAATTTTCTGCATAGGATTAAAAGTTCCTGAAATATAGATGAGGAAGAAGGAATTACTAGTCTGTAAAACAGGTCTGGAGCATATTATATTTATGATAACTTTGATAAAATAGAAAGAAAAACAGATTATAGCTGAAACAATCAGTCCTATTGTTCCACAATCATTTGTCTAATGAAAATTATTTTCTTTTGAAACCTCTTTCAGTTGTTCCCTAATTTTTGCCACACAAAAAGGATTTTTTTTCATAAAGTCTATAGCTTTTGTATTAAATTATTGCATGCCCTATGATTTTATGCCAAATGAAACTCCTTGTAATATGCTCTAACCATATTTTAGAATATGGCTTAAGTGGAAAAGTTAGGAGCCTGATAGATTTGCAGGGAAGGGTAAGTCTCATCTTTGAGTGGTTAGTAGTTCTTATTGATGCTACCAGTTCCAAATAACAAAGGTGCTGTCTCTCCATTTAGGAGGCACGATAGTTGATAAAAGATGTAAGATTCTGAGGTTAGAGGAAGGTGATATTTTGGAGCTTACTTATCTAAAAGTTCTAATGTTGACATTTAAACAGATTTGTTTGCTTCCTGGAAACCACTAATTTTCTAATAGGTTAAATACTAATGAGACAAATTAAACATTTAAGCTGATACTATGTAGATTAAATGTCAAGTATTTCTAAAATTCATACCAATTAATAATAGATTGGTTAACTCTTCATTCAGGGTTATATTCAGCATGTGTTCTTATTGGTGAATATTTCTCTCTTGGTGGCATAAATTTATCTAAATGTCTACCAAATATTTTTTCCTTCCCATGCAGCGATTGTCTTCATATGGTGGAGCCTATGCCAGTTCTAGGACAGGACATTGAAGCCTATTGCTTGCGTTGTGAATGCAAGTATGAGGAAAGAAGTTCAGAAATAATAAAAGTAAATTATAATTCTAATGTTCAAATGTCTTTCCCCCAAATCCACATGTATTATAACAGTATCTTAGATTATAAAATAGTGAAAGCAGGGCATCTTTGTAAAATTTAATTTCCTTTTCTTTTTGTGAAAACTGTAAATTACTGATTTACAGATTAATCTGATCATAGCACTTAGCTGCTAAGATATATTACTTTGTTATGTTATCTAAGTCTAAAGATGATATTTCCTAAGATGATATTTCCTGAGATGCTAAGACTTCTAAATTTTTATCTATTTATTTATTTTTATGGTCATGAATTGCTTTTTTTGTTTTCAGTTTTGGAAACATGTTGGATTACATTACATTACATTACATATTATTCTGTCCTTTTCTTAATTCTTACCAGTTCAGCTGTAGTCCATATGATTCAGTTTCTTAGCATTAATTTTATGGAACTTTGTAAGCTAGTGGATATACATTATTCTAACTAACTTTTTCTTGCCAGTTCAAAGTATGCTTGAAAAATACTATGTATGCTGTTCAGTATGCAGTAAAATTACCTTTGTTGTACAAGTGTACAAGCAGCTTGGGACTGATTGCACTTGTTGAGTATACCTGATATCAAACACATTTGCCTGTAAGCATGCATATGATGCTTCTAAGAAGATTGTCTTTTAATTTGTACAAGAAACTGCTTATACTGTTGGATATTTCTTTTGCTTATGTTTCCTACCTTATTTGGTTATTTCTAGAAGAATATCTCAAATTTAATGTAGTGCTCACTTTTATTAGCTGGTATCCAGTAATTTTTAAAGCCACATTAAGCTTTACAAGGGAACTGGATGCAATTATAATAATATTACTTGAAAATGTGAGTTTCATCTTTCTTCTATGTCTTCTCCTTAGAAAAAATGTGGTCTTTTGTCATTTTTTCAGTCCATTCTAAATTCATAATTATATTTCTTTGATTGATCTGTATTTTGGGGATAAATGAATGAAAATAAGATGTGTTGTAGTTTGCTAGACATTTCAGTTTTCTTTAACAGCCTATATCATCCAAATAAGTATGATCTTAAGTGGCATAAATTGAAATATTGTTTTGTATTATATAGATTACCATCATAATATATTTGTGCATCTTGGGTCTTCTGCTACTATACATGGTGTATCTCACTATGGTAGAACCAATTCTGAAGAGACGTCTCTTTGGACATTCACAGCTAATACAGAACGATGACGATGTTGGGGTAAGTTCTGTGTTTAGTCTATTCAAATATATGTAATGAGTTGTCTAATTACAGTACAGGTTTAATTTTGATAGTTTAAATAGGATTTAAAATCTGACAAAGATACTTTCATTAAGACTTTAGAATTGACTGCTGAAGTGAAAACTACTGTTATTTTCCAACAGTACTGTGTTGGAAAACCATCTATCTAACAATAGATGGTTACTATTGATTGTCATTGTTTCCAAAATAATGTATTTTTCTTTAAATATTGTTAATTTTTAACAAAGCAATATTTAATCTTAAAAAGAAAATTAAAAAAAATATACAAACTAAAAATGCAAAGAAGGAAAAGAAAAACCAGAAAAAATATTTTTGTATTTATACTTATCAATAATTACCTGTTTGCTAGTGAATTCTCTACTCTAATATGAACAGTACAAGATGTTTATGGGGTTTCACAGAATCTCTGTCATAGTAACACATGTTGCTGCATCTTTTGATTGGTAGAAAATAAGTAGATCCGACATTTCTGACAATCATTTCCTTGAAGTCTGGAATAATATTTTTTCTAATTTCTTAATATAATTCTTTTAGCCACCCCTTGATAGAATCCTAACTACTGATAAATAGTCAAATTCCAAAACTTTGGTATATAATTCAACATTATATTAACATCTTTAACATTTGATGATCTATTGAATAGGGATGACTTGGTAGTCTTTATGCCGGTCATTTGACATTTCCTATACAAGGTTAGTAACATACATTTGTAGAAATGTGCCACACTCCATTCACAATCCTTTCTTGGGTACAGATGTTGTTTAGATTCATAAATAAAGGTAGTCTTTGGGTTACAACCCTAGTTGGGACCAGAATTTCCATTGCTAAGCAAAGTGGTAGTTAAGCAAAACATCACATGACTATATTGCTTAGTGACAGCAGTCATGGTTGTGGTCATAGGATGACAACTATGTGGTTGTTAGATGAGGCCCTCATGCTTCTGCCTTATGCATACAGATTCAGCTTGAACTTCCCCTGCCTATCTCCCCCATCTCTGCCCTTAGCAAGGCTGGGATGACGAGACTACTACAAATCCCGTGGGGCAGCAGCTCTATCCACCTTGCTATAGAAGGCTTTTAAGCTGCACATTTAACTGGCAGCACAAGAAAGTGTTTTTCACAAATGTCCCCTTCACTTATAGTCTCTTGTACCCTCATAAAATCTGCCTCAGATGGTTAGAAAAGGGAACCATATGAAGAAGAAGGAAGTGTTTCACCTCCCCATGGATACCCTTCCTGCCACCTAGTTCACTGTGAGGAAAATTCCACTCAGCATGTGCTTTTGCTGTAAAGTGTAAATGCTGACTAAAACCTATAGTATTGGTGTGTTTTCAGTATTTAGAGTATAATAATTTTGTCACATACTTTAGGGTTCTCTGTCAGCAGAGTATAAGCATAGGGCCTAATGCAGTGGTGGGATTCAAATATGTGAACAACCGGTTCTCTGTGTGGATGCCGCTTCCGGAAATCCATTCTGGGCCTGGGCAACAAAAATTAGCTACCGGTTCTGCCGAAGTGGTGCGAACTGGCTAAATTCCACCAGTGACCTAATGTCATGGATGCCTGCTATTTAACTTTAATTCATTTGAATTTTGTCTACAGAGGGCTCAAGAAAAGTTAGTTAAAACAAATAGTGGAGGCACAAGGGTATTTAATGGACTGTATTAATTGTTCAAAAATAATATGTATAACAAACTTGGGCAGAGTCTAGTACATTCCTGACCATCATGTTGGATCTTTAGCTGACTAAATAGAAAGTAACTTAATGTATTACCAGAAGTTCATTATGAAGACAAATATCCAGAAGATTTAACAATGTCTAGCAGAATGTATGGAGATCATTAATACCAGTTTGTCTAAAAAATACAAATATCAGTTAATAAATGTCATCAGCACCACATATTATGTCGTTGCTATATTTTAATATGAACATTAGTATTATGTATTCGCTTAAATAGTTTTAGGCCAGCATTTTCAAACAGCTGAAGAAAATAAAACATCATAAATTCTGCCAAGTATAAACATCAAAATACATGGCAGACAAAAACAAGTTTGAAAAGCATGTACAGAATAAAATGACTGTATCTTATCATGATCTGAACTAAAAACTTTTACTACAGCAATTTAGGAGTCAGTTTTTTATTGAAAAGTTAATTTGGAGATATAATTTTAAATGCTTCAGTTCTGAGTTATTGATACTAATAAAGAAGAAGAAATACACAGAGAGATTAAATATTTGGTTTTTGACACAAAATAATGCAGAAAATATATAAATATTTTGCATTCTGGAAGTTGTGCTAGTTGATCATTCTCATTATCAAACTAAATTTGGAAACAACTAGACATATTTATAATTCCTAATCTTTCTGAATTGGAATAATTAGATTTTTGGCATAGCCAAGAGGAAAAGTGTTCCTATTTGCCTTTTCCCTGAGTTTATATGATGCAATAATTGCTAGAAAATATATTACTAACCATAGTATTCAACCTTTTTGAATGCCTAACAAAAGTTAGAATTTAATCAAATGTAGTTTAGCTATTACAGAATATTGATTGCCTCACATTTTATTATGAAATTCATAAACTTTGAACACAACGCTTAGGTACAGTAAGATCATTTAGTACTATTTCATGACAATTGAACAGCAGAATATTTTGTTTGTATATCCTTAGAGTATAGATCATAGAATGTTTTTATCAAGGGAATAAATTCTAGCAAAGACAAATTGAAGTATGAAATAAATAAACTGACAAAGAATTATGCTACTTGGTATATATAGCTTGGTCATTTGACTTCCTCAAGTTTTTTTAAATATTCGAATTGGTATTGTGGCCTTGCCAAGTTTAACTATGATAACTTTTATTTTTATATTCACTAGTTTGAACTAACAGTTAGTTAAGTAACTGTTAACTAACAGTTAACAGAACTGAAATGTGAGATCTTTGATTTCTTAAATTTTTGCAAGTTATATCACATCCATCAATTACAATCTTTGAATTATAGAATATAGTCCCCTTTTATATGCAATATTTATTTATATATCTAAATTATATAGCTGCCCATCTTATAAACAAGTGACTCTGAATGGTGTGTTTTTCTCTCTCTCATATACAAAAAATTCAATGAAGCCCATGAGAAAAAATAAAAATCCCTGTTCTAAGTATTCTCTTAATATTGTTGGTGAGCTTTATCCATGAATCATCATGTACTCTTGCCTACAAGACTGCCATTATTAGCCCACCATGACTCCCTCTATGTCTTTTCCAGAGGGCCCCCAAATTATACAAAAGAGAAAGAGTTATGGCGGAAATCTTCCAGCTAGCAGATGCTGTTCTGCTTGCCTAATAATATTGTGACCGTGTGCTATTGGTATCCTCTGTCCTACTTACTTTGCTGTGACTTCATTATAAAGCCATGTGATTCCTGGAACTATTTTACCTTAACATTCAAGAAAAAATAAGGAACAAAGTTGTTCAATTATTTCTTCTATATCTAGCTAATTTTTTTATGAATTTCAGTAGAAACATAACTGAATCCCTGCCATCCATATGGGGTTTACACAAGAACCATGATTTGAAAATTTTTCAAACATGTTAGATTTACAGTTTGGTGGATTTCTATTTCATTACAGTAATGTGAAGTCTTGAATAATCTGATAAATTAAAACATTAAGCAGTATGAAGTATAAAATTGTTATGTAAATAATTAGCATGACCTTCTCTTAATCATACTTTTAAACATAGTGTTCAAAACATTTTAAAGTCTATTAGCATTTGATAGTAAATGTCCATGTTTATGGATTGCATTTATTCTTTCATATGCTTAACATTTGAATGTTTAATATAAACACATAATTGTCTTGGTATTTTGTCAACTAAGCAGCTGTATTTTTGCTTTTTATTAAGATATTGAATGTAAACTTACGTGTGTTGGTATTCTTTGACATCATGGAGTGAATATTCAAAACAGCTTCACAATAGGTATTGCTGGTAAATAATACAGAAACTTTGCGAAGTCACATAGTACTGGCTATTTAAATTTGAATGCCATCTTACAGAAAGACTAATATAATTCTAAGTGTTATAATTAGTCCCCCCCAAAAAAGAAAGGAAAAAATAGGGCTCTTCTTCCCTATTGATGGATTTAGATTGTCACCCTTTCTAATAGTTATTCCTTGTTGGGGGGTTGGAGTGATCATACATTGTGCAGTTGCTTCCTCCATTCTGATGTATAAGGCTAAATAGTTCTCCCAGTGTCCATTATTTTATATTTGCAGGCAGGTTGCGTAACATCCCTCTAGTGCTTAATCCTAAGATCTAATAACATACCCTCAACATTATTGTTATGAATATCTACAATTCTTTTATTGTTTTTTTTTTGTTCTTTATCTTGGAAAGTCACATATAGTGCTATTAATAGTTGACATCATGCAAGAACTGGGTGTTTTCACATACAGGTAGTCCTCAACTAATGAACACAAATGGGCCTGGAATTCAGTTGATATTGAAACTTTCTATATATTTGTTACTCGTGATGTTAAGAAAAGAGAGTCTCTCTCTCTGTGTGTGTGTGTGTGTGTGTGTTTGTATGTTTGTACATGTCTGTATCTATATCTATCTATCTATCTATCTATCTATCTATCTATCTATCTATCTATCTATCTATCTATTATCTATCTATCTATCTCGGCTTCCTTTGGAGAGGAATTGATTTATAAGTAAGAATATAGTTAATTTATATACATCCTTCTATAAAAAAGTAATAGATTTTAGTTTTGTCCTCTCTCTCTCTCTCTCTCTCTCTCTCTCTCTCTCTCTCTCTCTCTGTGTGTGTGTGTGTGTGTGTGTGTGTGTGTGTGTAATTAGGGTGTGTGTGTGTGTGTAATTAGGATATATCTGTCAATGCATATTTAGTTTAGAAAAGAGGCATACTAAGCAATAATATTAAAAAAATATTTTGTTTATTTCAGGATCACCAGCCTTTTGCAAACGCTCACGATGTGTTGGCACGTTCCCGAAGCCGGGCCAACATGTTGAACAAAGTTGAATATGCCCAGCAGCGATGGAAACTCCAAGTCCAAGAACAGCGTAAATCTGTATTTGATCGCCATGTTGTGCTCAGTTAATATGGCCAGTGACATCTCCAAGATATTGGTTGAAATGCGCTAAAATAAATCACTGACCTCTCTCTTCCTGAAATGCCACACCAGGAAGTTTGTTTTTGCATCTTACCAACAAAGATAGCACAAAACACAAATGGAAGATCTGAAAATCTTTTAATAAGCCAAAATCTCTGTACATACTCAATTGCTTTTACTAATAAAACATAAGCAATTATTTGCGTGAGCCTTATAAAATTAAGAGAAAATTGCCTATGGTTCTTAAATGAGATTTACATGAATTTGGAGAAGAATGTGCAGCATGTATGTTACAATGATCTACATATGAAATCTTTTGTAAATACATTGTTTTCTTATCACCTGCTATATGTTGTACATATAACTATCACTTCTAAAACTTTGAACTGTTAAATTATATTTCTATCAGCTTGTTAGCTTCTATAAATATAAGGTAGGTCCTACATGTACAGAGATAATTGGTAAGCTAGAGGCTTGACATATTAAGTAACTAAAGATGCAGACTTAGTGCAGTGTGCAATTGGAATTGGGACCTTCTACGTTGCTTGCTAAAAGTTCTGTGTGATATCTGCAATTCATGTAAATTTCAATAGTTGGTGAATAATTATTTTTAAAAATTAGCTTGATAATGGAATGCAAATAAAGTCTTCAGAATATTGGTATCAGAGGTATTTATTTTTTGGAAAAAAAATCACACCATTTATAGTATTATTTCATATCTGATCTGAAACCCTATCTGCAATCCATTTTGGCTATTAGGCCACATAGTTGATGCCCACAAGAAGTGAAAGGATGAAACTATTAAACTAGAAGGACTCCACAATATTATTTTTTTAGTTGTTTGAAATAGATACTGTAGCGTTTTTGTTCTAGTGCTTGGAGGCGGTGAAGATTGGAATGGAGCAAAACAAGAGTTTTGATTAAATCCATTTAAAATAGAGCTGTTGTTCATCAATATACAATAGAGCACCCTAATAACATCAATCCCCCTGGTTTCTCTAGACAGGTTCATGTTGTCCCTGAAAGAGTTGGTTAGTTCTCTTGCATTTATAGCTCCTGCTTAAATAGCAGGTGAAAGCTGTGATCAGGGGAGCTTTATCCAGCTTTCACTACTGTACCAGTTACAGGTCTTCTTGGACCACAATGCCCTGATGACAATCTCACCTTAATGACCACTTATCTAGATTATTGCCAAATGCTCTATGTCAGGATGGCTTTGGAAATAATCTCGAAGTTAACAGCTGGTATAAAAAACAGTGGCGGGAGCATTAGGAGGTCAATCCCACCAATACAGAATAACATCTATTTTAAAGTCACTTCATTGGTTACAACCAGGTTTCCAAATCCAGTTTGGTTGTTATCTTTTAAATGCAACATTGATTACATCATGCAGCCAAAACTGAATCTACCTCCTTGGTTTGGTTATTGCAAAAGGGCCTGCGAGAGTATACATCCCTTGCCTTTCCCCCCCAATAATTTTATTAAGTATTATATTAAACAAATCTAATACAAGGACCTAATTCAAAAATACAAAAAAGTGTGGAAGAAAAAAAAGTGCCTCAAAAAAGCTAGTAAGAAGCTAGTACAGTGGTTCTCAACCTATGGGTCGCGACCCCATTTGGGGTCGATCGACCATTTCACGAGGGTCGCCAAGCAAGGCTGTCCGCCATTTTTTTTCCCTTTTCCGGTGGGTGCCTTACCTCCCTTGAGCTGGGCCAGCTGGTGGTCGGCCTGCTCCGTCTCTGCCGCTTGCCAGCTACGCCTCAGCCGGCGCAGGGGGCGAAACCACGCATGCGCGGCGCTCCCGGGCAGGGAAAGTCCTTGACTTACGACCGGTTTAGTCCTTGACTTACGACCGGTTGGGGGTCGCGGCATTAAAAAGGTTGAGAACCACTGAGCTAGTAAGAAGAAACTTTCCCCTTCATCCCCAGAAAGTATATTCAACATTAACAACTTATCACTGTCTTTTAAAATACAACCAAATAATCTTCATTTCATCACTCAACCCTTTTTCTATGAACTCATCTCTAAATCTTCAGCTCTTTATTAATCAGCTCTTTATTAAGGTCTAATAAAAATTATCCGAAATACCGAACAACAAAAGTATATAATCCCTCTTTCCATTTAGTCTAAAAACCCCTCATCCCTTTCTTTAACAATGAAAATGTAATCCCAATTAACAAATGTTGCAAAAAAATTAAGTAGTAAATATTACCAGAAATAATCCCTTATTTCGATAACAAAAATGGATAAAGTGAATGTCACAAATTAATCCATTATATCAAGTTAAACATTTTGTCAGGCTAAGCCCAAGAATGGCATGGAACAATTCAGCCAGAATTCAGTTCTTTATTTGCTTACACATAACATACAAAATCTTGCCATATTAATTCCTTATGGACATACCTAGGAGATTCTAGGGAGTAGCAATGCCAACTTTTTTTCACTATCTCCATATTGGGTGTGCTGCCTCCTATCTCATCCCCCTCCTTTCTGGAATGTGCTCCTGTCTTCCTGGGAAACTGCCATCTCACTGTAGTCCTTCACATCAGCTCCCCCTCTGGGCATTATTTCACACATCTCTCTGAGCAAAAAGCCTATCTAATCAAGATAACCATTAAACATAATCAGAGATAGCAAATAAAATTAGCTAATTTTGTACTCTCCCCCCCCCTTCCCAGCTACTCTTAATACCGGTAGATACAATTCTGACTTCTGTTTTCTTCCACTATCTTTGCCTTTTCCCTCAAAATTCTTATCATTTTTATCCAAGATCTTTCTAATTAACTTCAAAAAAAATTCTTTAAATCAATTTCATCCAAAACCTTACCACTTAAAAACAGCTGTATAATCAACCTTTTGCTGTGTATTGCAAAAACTAATTACAAAATTGTAAAAACGTTTTTCTTTTTAAAATAAATGGATAGAAGAGAAAGTCGCCTGTGATTGTTAAACTTGCAGATCTGAGGTTTTTCAATTTTAAAAACAATGAAAAAAAATTAAGCTCCAAAGTGAAGTTTGGTCAAACCTTACGTCCTCTGCACTTACTACTCAGAGGATGAACCCATAACTCTCAGCTGATCACAAATGGATGCAAAAAAAAGGTTTCTGCCATCTATTCACCAAAATTGTACACACGAGCAATCTCTAGATCTTTTAGAGATTTTCAGCAGTACAGATCTAATATCCAGCTGCCTTTTTACTATAATACCCTCATGATCCAGGGAGTGGGAAAAATGTGGATGATAGTTTACCTTGCCTTACCAGAGGTCCCCACCACTTGTTTTTCCTGAAATTCATGGCAGATTTCTGTTGCTTCCATTGTATGGAATAATCTCCCACCAGAGATCAGGGGATTCCCAACTTCCTGGCTTTTTGCAAGCAGATTATAAATTTATCCCATCAGACTATGCCCCAAGCTGAATGGGGAAGCCACTAAGGTTTTTAGTAGGGGTTGTATTATATGACTTGTGGTTTTATCCTATTGTTCACTGCCTAGAGTCTGATGACAATGAGAAGTTGAGAAATACCAATAAATAAACCCTAGTTTCCATCCATTCCATTCTGCATAAGATTCCATGGATGGAAACCGAATGGGATGCTCCAGGACCTTACCTTGAAACAATGTCATCTGATGGGACCTAGGAGGTGGGGCTTTTGGGTTGTGGCACCTGATCTGTGGAAGAATCTTTCCTTTGAGATTTGATTGGGGCTCACACTGTTAGCCTTCAGGAAGGCTTTGAAGATATGGCTATCTCATTGAGCACTGGGTAAGGAAGTTAGATGAGTTCATCCTGTAAGGTATAGCCTTTGCTGCTTGTGCCCCAACTCTGAGTTTTGTTGTTGATTCCTGGTTGGTTTTAGTATTTAATACATTTTAACTTTGCTTTATTGCTATACACTAGCTCAGTGATGGCGAACCTTTTAGAGACCGAGTGCCCAAACTGCAACCCAAAACCCACTTATGTATCTTCGGGTGCCGGGTGGGTGTGGCCCATTGGGTGGGCATGGCTGCGGTAGTAACGGCAGACTGGGTGGGACTAAAAAGTTCAATCAATTCCAACTTTGTGAGATTTTCTTTTTCTGCAAGAAGTTGAAATTGATTGATTGATTGAACCTTTTTTTTTTTTGCACACAGCGGCAGAGGCCTAAAGCGAAAAGGTTTAATAAAACCCAGCTGAAGGCCTAGGACTGGGGTGATAGTGCGTATGCCCACAGAGAGGGCTCTGTGTGCCACCTGTGGCACACGTGCCATAGGTTCGCCACCACAGGACTAGCTTGTGAGTTGTGCGGCTGTATTAATCTCTTACATGAATAGGCAGAGAAAATGAGCATTTGGTATATTAAGCTTAACCAAACCACACGGACACACACAAAAATTCATATAATTGGGAGGAAAGTATCAAGCCCATCTCTCTGCATAAGAATTTGAATTAAAGCATCCAGGATCTTGAAGTAATCCGTCAAAAGGGAACTCCGTATTACCTGTCCCTGCTAGTACAAAATTTCTCTGTAAATCAGCTGCATGTGCGTAACAGTCTTGCAGGTTCAGAGGCCCATCTTAAGTCAACATTTTGTTTTTCACTGGCCAACCAGATATCTGTAGTGTGCATGCAAGCAGGAGATAGAGATGTAATCCTTTCCTGCCGTGCTTCCTTGACAGGTACTTCCTGGTACTTGGAGGGATGCATCCTTAACAAAATCCAATTAGTAATTCTTGCGTCTATGGTACTGTGACCTCTCCTTTAATGCATTAAAAAGTCTGCATTTCCTGACGAACTACAAAATGGAGACAGCTTACGCAGTTACTGAGTGAGGCTAAATCCACAAAGGAAGAAGATTATAGTTTTTCTCCTACTCTCCTTTACAAGCTGCAAGAAAACCTTCATGTCTGAATGTCCAAAATGATTTGTTGCACATAAGATTTGAAATTGGTTCAAGGATTGTAGGTATCTATATTCTCATTGCAGTATGAGTTTTCAGAATGAGTTTGCTTAAGTATTT
>NW_015390223.1:43463-72334 GCF_001527695.2 Protobothrops mucrosquamatus
GTTGGAGCATTCACCACTTCTGGAGGCAGGTTGTTCCATTGGTTAATTGTTCTAACTGTCAGGAAGTTTCTCCTTAGTTCTAAGTTGCTTCTCTCCTTGATCAGTTTCCACCCGTTGCTTCTTGTCCTGCCTTCAGGCGCTTTGGAGAATAGCTTGACTCCCTCTTTTTTGTGGCAGCCCCTGAGATATTGGAAGACTGAGCTTGCTTGTTGCAAGACAACAAGCAAGCTCAGAGAGCACCAAGGACCTTTCATATCAACCCTGAGCTACAAATATCCTCCTTAGCTTCAAATATCAGTTTTTGCTAGCCATTCATTTTTTTAAGGGATCAGTTAGTTTATTTGTCCTCAAATCATCAGACTGAGGTTTTTCTTCTGTAGTTTGAAACAGTTCAACTGTACTTGGTCCTTTCTTATTTGAAAGTTGGTTTACTGTATATTGTACCTTGGTTTCTAGAAGCATCACCTCCTGAATTTATTATCTCTCTACAAAAGTTTATCTCATTCCACTATCCCATTTGTAAAAGATTTTTGTATAGCCTTTCCATCTAACTTCATATGTGACTATAAGAAGTATTTCCTTATTAGCTTTAAGTACGAGACCTTTCCTAGCTGAAAAAAATATCCTGGTTTTTCAAAAAAACCACAAAATACTGTGTTTTTGTGGTTATTTTGGCTATTGAAATTTTGACTGAGATGTTATTCCTTGTATTTTCTTGCTTGGAATTAGTATTGCTGTTATCATATATGCTCTAGACCAGCGGTCCCCAACCTTTCCAGCTCCACGAACTGGCAGGGGTAGCAGCACCCGCAAGGGGGGGGATGGTTTCGCATGCGCACACATGCCACTTGCACAAATGGAGCTTTGCCCACTCACCCACCACTTGTGCAATCTGGTTTCCAATGGACTGTGGACCGGTACCAGGCCGCAAACGAGATTGGGGACCCCTAGTCTAGATTGTACTCATATTTTAATTTTCCTATCCTCAGCTCTCTAGCTATTGCCTCTGCTTTTGTCTATTATGTCCATTATTGGAAAACAATGGTGCTAACTGGGATCTACTAAATGGAAAACGAACTGGGATTAGATTAGTATTTAAGATTGACAACATCTGGGATTAATAATGTTTAATGTTTCATTGCTTGCTGTTTTCTGCCCATATGGAATTCCCACAATTCCCATAGAGTTTAAATTATATATTTGGAATTATAAACACAACCAGAAACCCATCACTGGGAAGGCAGCCAGGTTGGGATGAGGGGTGGGGGAATTGTTAAGAGCCTACTCTTCCATTAATTTCTTACATTGTTCACTTCTTTTCAGTTTAAAAGTTGAGTTTATTTCTTTAATGAATCGTAATCAAAGACTTAAAGTCAGTTCTTTACATTACTAGCTCTGTTGATAATTGGATAGTCTTCTGGCATTGAGTCTTACTAATAAGTTGTCAACTTTTTCTGACATTTTCAATTAATTTTTTCAGACAGTAAACATTCAGTGTTAAGCTATTATTTTGATGATGAAAATGATATAAACTTAAGAAACCTACATAAACATAGCAGATCTAGTAAATGCATCTATAATTAGAATGTTACAGCATATCTTGGAAGGATATAAATATGCTACACATTAGATATTAACAGTCGTATAATATGTTATGCATTCAAATCCATCAATATTTGTTGCCTTTATAGCTACAGTGTGGGTGGAAGAAGCTAAACCAGAAATGAGCAGATCTAACTGTAAACTACTTTGCATATTGTCATTTGAGTATAAATTTAGAGCTGACTTTGAGTCAATCCACTAAACATAAGACTGTGGAAGTCAGGTAAGGCACCCAGGCTAAAAGCAAATTTTGCATGGCTTTTATTAATGTTAACCTCAGATTTTTACATATCTAAACTATATATGTAGTTAAATATTTCAGGGGCTTTTTTATCTTCTGTAATGCAAAATATGATTTATACTAGTGTGATGCTCTAGAGCTCAGTGGTTGTACAATATTTTAGAATTTGCTAAGAGATTTTGGAAGTTCTCCATTTCATCTTATAGGAATCAAGAATTTAGACTTGTTTTCTAACTCTAGGACTTGCCTGATATTGAAGCAGTTAATCTGAACCTTCATCTAACATGAAGTAGTTTTCTCAAATGTTCTGAAGCAATTAGTGTATCTAAACTGATTAGGTAGATTTCTTGTGTACCACAGAAATCCTAACAATATAGATTGGCTAAGCTGATACGATTTCATTACTTTTACATACTTAAAGTGAAATGTTTGATGGTATATTGTTATGAAGAAATCTTCCTTGCAAGAAAAGTTTTGATTGCTTATATGATTTCTTATAAATAAACAAATCCATGCTTAAGAAAGGATAAATGTTATTTCTGTAGTGCTGATATAGAATGTTGCAGCATAGTAGAATAAGACATACACATAACACAATGCCCTTTATTATTGGAAGACTGATAAATATTTCATCACATATTATCCAAACAGGATGTACGTGCTAAAAGATAAGACCCAATCCAACCGAAATGAAGCGTATTTATGTCTGTTTGATTTTATAGAACAGTTACTAATATTGTAAACTGTGTAGAATATATCCCCTTTCCCTGAAACTAATTATAAGATGAGCAAAGTTAGGTATAGACTCAAATCATGAGGACTACGTGAAAGAAAGAATAATGGAAATTCTTACATTTCTTGTAAAGCTTAAAATTTGTGAAGCTTCGTCAATCTTAACATTTGTGAATCAAGGTAAAGAGTAAAGATTTGCTGGGGTGTAAACACTGATCATGTATATTGGCAATGTAATCACATCCCTTTTTCATAAGAATTTTACAGCTAAGTAGGTCAGGGCTACATCTGTACATTCTCCCACATATATTCATTACATCTGAAGTGCACTAAAAATACTGACAATCACACCTAGTCTTGGGCAACCTGTGACTTACTGTGCTGATATGCATTTATACATTTTCAGCTTTACCTAAGACACCATAGCCAGGAACATCTCCTGGGATGCCATGGACAAATTGCCAACCATCAGTGACTCGTACATGGGACAGATGTCCAGATTTTGCTATCGAGACCTTTTTGCCACTTTTCATTTGTGCCCAGAGGACCTCGGTCAATTCAATGGCCCCGAAGAGTTGCCTCTACTTCCATTAACAGCAGATCCTCCAACTCCTGAGAATTTCTACAGCAATCCTTGTAGATTCCCATTTCAAGTCCCATGTGGAAATTTTGGCAGTTGTGACTACTCTTGCAGCCCAGCATTCATCCGAAAAAGAAATGAAAGGGAAAGGCAGAGAGTTAAATGTGTCAACGAAGGCTATGCCAAACTTAGGCACCACTTACCACCAGAATACTTAGACAAACGGCTCAGCAAAGTTGAAACACTTAGAGCTGCAATTAAATACATCAAGTTTCTTCAGTCTCTACTTTGCGATGATTCAGAGGAGGATTGCAGAGGAGTTCACCATTCCCCCCTCAAGAAGTACTCAAAATGATCCATCTTCAAGGACTTTATAATTTCTTCTGCACAGGGCAAATGCAATCAGATCTGAAAACCCCCAAAATATCTTGCTTGTATAGATCAAAACTAGAAAATATCAAAATAAGAAATATTTTTTCCGTAGAGATCGAAACTAATTGCAAGATTACCACTGCTAGACAGTATCACATATGCCTGTGAGATGCCTGTGTGCAGGTTTGTGCAGATTTCAAATAATTACATCGTCTAGAATTTGAAATGATTCTTAAAAGTGAACAATAATGTGGGAGCAATTTTTATTACCAAGGGGCAAGGAAATAATCCCACTGTGTCATTTCAAGCAGTGCATTTTAAGTAAATATATATTTTAATAAAAAGGATTGAAAGATTCTGGTATTTTGTGAAAATCATTAATTTTATTTACAGTTTTCATAAAGATTTTTTTAAATCCACTCAATAATTAAAATTCCCTTGAGGGTGACAAATAAATTACCAAATAAGTTTATAAAGTTGCTGGATATTTGCCTAAAAGGCAAAAACTGGTGTTGTAATTACATCTCTCAAAGCAAGCTGATGTGTGTAGAAAATATAGTACTTTAAGACATATACTAAGAGGAGAGGCCTATGAGTCTTGGGATACTGTCATTAGACTTTCTATTTTTGAAGTCACCATTTTGATTTTTTGGACCACACCTTATGGACACCTTAGAGGCCTTTTTCAGATTTGACCTTGCTGAGGGATGAAGAAACAGACAAACGTACTAGGTTTCAATTTTCTGAGATTCTGTCTCCAGTTGGATTAAAATCATTCATAGCTGAGATATTTTTGAAGCAATTTCTACTGAGTATGAATAAGAAAACTGTCTTAGCAACTAGGTAATAGGCACAAACTGAAAGTAGCCTGCAAAAAATGCTGGAAGAAGCTGATTCTACCAGTTTTATTTAGGCCTCATCTTTCCCTCTTGAAAAAAGTGTGCAAAGGATGGATGGACTGAGTAGGATTAATTGTGGATCAAATGCTCTTTCTGCAGTAGCACCATGAAGGAAGGAAGGCTTCATCGCACACACAGATGTAGGATGCTGAAGAACATTTTCTGTCAGCCCTCAGTGTTCCTTCTCTGATCTTCTTGCTTAGTTTTTAGCTGATGTCAGTAATCTGAGAAGGAAGATTGAGACCACTTTTTGCTGACAAACTGTGTGTGTGTGTGTGTGTGTGTACATTAGCTTTGCTCTTTTACATTATATTCCTGGTAGCAATGAGTCCATGGCAACCTCCTTAGTAACAGGAAACATTAGTGACCAACTCTGCCCAGCAGCAAAGCAGTTTAATATTGCCAAGAGCAGTCCAGTTCAGTAATTCTTTAGCACAGCAGACTCTGGTGAGTTGTTTTTTAAAATTGCTTTTACATTGATAATCTCTCCAATTTTCCAAGTGATTTTACAAAAAGCTAACTGACATACCCAGTACTATTTCTGCCAGTACTGTACTTGTTAGCTATTATCACTTACCGTAATTTCATTCAATCAAGTGAATTCTGCTGTAAGCTTCTAGGATCTTCCACCATATGAGACTTTTTGAAAGATGCTGGAGTAGCAAAGTATATCTATACTATTCTATAGTTCTTTATTATTTAAGAGTTATGTTTTTTTTAAAAAGACTAATGCTGTAGTATTTTTCTTAGATAATTACCTAAGGGTTAGTCAGTGAAATGTAAATAAAGTAACCAGGGCTTCAGTGTTAGTGATATTTTTTGTTACTCAACAAAACTAAAAAAATAATAATATTGTAAATGCAAATTGATTCCCAGATATATTCTTGAGAATTTAAATTTGTCTACAAGAAACATATCAGAGTTATAAAAACACACAGAATGCTGCTCTGCATTGATACAGCGGTGCTATTTGGGCATTGATGGACAAAGAAAACAGGAATACTGAAGATGGGTTTTTAAAGAAAGACTAATTGAAAAATAATTGAAAAAGCAATCCTATAATAATAATAATAATAATAATAATAATAATAATAATAATAATAATAAAGTTGGAAGGGGCCTTGGAGGTCATCAAGTCCAACCCCCTGCTCAGGCAGGTAACCCTATACCATTTTGGACAAATGGCTGTCCAGTTTTCTGCTTTATTTTATCATTTCATCCTAATATGCAGAGAAATACAGCCATCAGGAAGTGGTCATTCAGAACATGTAATTGATTACCCAAATGCAAGGCAGGCAAACAAGTAAATGTTCTTCAGAGAATTAACAGGGGTAGTTAGAAGACCATATTAGAGAGAGGCTGGTAAAAGAGGCTCCAGGCTACTTGAATAAGCTTGTTAGTCCTAAAAAGACATCCTGTGTCTTGGAAGTAAGTTCTAATGACTTTACAGTGATAGCTAAGGATACTTACCTACCAGTACTTATAGACATACAATTATCCTGTTACATGACAATTATCTAAAGTATCTAAAATATGTTACATGATGTAATGCACTCTTTGCTGGCTGAACTCCAGATTCTTTTAATCAGAGTATCTCTTGTGGGAGAATATCATTTAAACCAGACATGTCAAACTCGCGACGTCACGTGATGTTGTGCGATATATCGGTACTTTTTCCCCATTGCCGGCAATGGGGAGGGCGTGGTTTCCTCGTGATGCGTTCGGCCCGTGGGCCGGTAGTTTGACACCCCTAATCTAAACTCTTTTTTTACATTTGGAAATTCCTTCAAAATTATTTCTGGAAGTTGAATAAAACAATAAACCAATGCTTACAGCACAGTTATTGGTAAAGTTATCTGCTTTCTTTAATCCTGACAAACTATACCAAGTCAAATTGTATATCTCTCTGAAGTGATGTCAAATATTTTTGGCAGAATATCTGCTAAAGTTTGAAATGCCTGGAGCTGCTATCACTTTGTAAATATTAATTTGACAGTCACAAAAATAATCTCTCACTGGCTGTCACTATGAAGTCTCTTTATTTTGAAAAGTCAGTCAGGATAAATGCGGAGAACACTGAACAAATCAAAACATTTCTTCAAGCACTTACATAAAGTGCTTTCTGTATCATTAGCTATCTGGTGAAGACAGTCTTTCTAGGAGATGTCCATACAGTATTTCTGGTAAGAAAGTAATTATAGGAACCTGGGAATCAGCAGTGAAATATTGCAATGACGAAGATGTATTTGCCATGTGATTTTCCTTGTGCTTTTTGTTCTCAAGAGTGCATAAAACATGTTGTCCTGAGTCCTGTCAGCAATAACATTCAATGCCTGCCTGTTTCTGAACTTCACTTAAAATGCTTTGATTTTTATATTTAAATATTCAAGCAACTTGGGGCCAGGCTATCTGACAAATGGTTTTCTCCCATGTATATATGTGAGGTTCAAAGGTGGTGCTCCAAGTATCCCTGCCAAATGAATTGGTGTGACTGGCTACATAGGAAATGGTGTTTTTTTTTTAATGATAACACACTCATTTGGAAAAGCTTCTTCAGAAAGACTGTCTGGGATTTCCAATGTTAGGTAAAGATCTATTTCACCCAAGTATCTCAAATTGTGTGTGTTTGTGTGTGTGTGTGTGTATGTATGTATGTGTGTGAATAATGCCTCATCAGTGTGATACAGGCTCAATCTTGATAATATGGGTGGGGCTAGAAGCAGATGTGTTTGAGTTTCACTTTTCATTATCTTGAACCAGACCATGCGCCAATGAGAATTTGGAGAGGTCTCGTCCCATTAAATTTGGAGTGGTGCTAGGCTGAGGATGATGAAAAGACACTGAGGGGAACACTACTGAGCTAGATCAATATTTTGACTTAAAGTAAGGTAATCTTTTATGTCCATTTCTTGAATATATGGTCAACTTGAAAGATAGGGAGCAACATTTTGATCTTCATCTCAGGTCGCACATGTCCCATATGCTACAAATGAGGAAAGACGTTTGGGGCTACTATTTCATAAACATGGCCAAGAAAAGAATACATGTAAAAAAAAAAGTACATAACATTGTGATACCGTAACTCGTCTACAGTATTTATTCGTCTTCTTATTGTCGTTAATATTATATCCCACTTCTAGAAACTTTGCATTAAGGTGAAACTCAAAATAAACATTCAAAGGATGAGATCTGATGCAGTGATTAAAATAAAAATAAAAACATAAAATGCAACCCCCCCAAAAGAACATTATATGAGAATCTTGATTCTTTTACAACTTTCTGCTTGATTTACACACATGCATAATCTTATCTGAAAATAGAAATTTACTAATTTAAGAGGAACTGGACGAAACTAAAGGATCAGATTGATCCCAAACCAGATGGGCCAACACCAGTAGATGTGAAGGGGCAGGGCTCCTGCTATCATCTAGTCAACCCCTCTTTAGCTTAGAGAGAAATTTCCAACTTCCCTTTAATTGGAGGAAAGCTACATTGGTAGTTGTGCTTGCAAGTGAGGGGAAGAGGAACAGGAACTTCCAAGCATTTGACAATTTGCAAACTAATGAGAAGATTGGGTATCAGGCACTTGTGAGATACTTGCATTACTGTAATAGTCTGACTGAAGAGAACTCACATGCCTGCACTCCACTGCATCCTACCGAGTTTAGTGGCAGGGGTCCTCAACCTTGGCAACTTTAAGACTTGTGGACTTCAACTCCCAGAATTCCTCAGCCAGCTTTGCTGGCTGAGGAATTCTGGGAGTTGAAGTCCACAAGTCTTAAAGTTGCCAAGGTTGAGGACCCCTGTTCTAAGAGAACAGGTATAACTTGCAGCCTTACTTGTACTAAGAAAAGAATTTTCATACGTTTCATGAATACATTTAATTTACCAGGAAAGCCCCCTCCCCTAGTCATTTTGGAGCTATTTCCAGACATTAGACATATTGCCCAATTATGCAAAACACTCGACCTGCCAACATTTCTGCATCAGAAATTGGGAGATGATTACCCATTTGTGACTCACCATGACCAACATCTCTTTGTTAGTCTCCCAGCATGCTGTGTCTGTCAAACCCCAAAGGGATCATCTTTGGGGTTTGATCCAAATAAAACATCCAAATTGTTTATGTGCATTTCATCATATTAAAGCAGGGAGGAAAAAAGGGACTCCTAAATTAAGTAAACCCACCAGTTGGGATTCTCTCTCTCTCTCTCTCTCTCTCTCTCTCTCTCTCTCTCTCTCTCTCTCTCTCTCTCTCTCTATCTATCTATCTATCTATCTATCTATCTATCTATCTCGCAACGTGAACAAGAGAACCTGTTAATATATGCTGTATGGCTAATTCCCTTCACTGTATAAACATCACAAAGAATTTGGCCTTCTTAAAAAAAAAGGAATAAACTCAAACATCAGATCTTCCCTGTCTCTCCCCCTCTTTTCCTTCTGACCAGTATAGAACGTATTACAGAAGTGCTTCATTTATAAAGAAAGTTTGGTTACGTTGCTATTTGCAGAGCACAATCCTATCATACCAGTTCAGAGGTGAGTCCAACTGATTTCAGCAAGGAAAGAAGGATTATAATTTTAGTAAGCATAAACAAATAAGAAAAACCAGATGGCCCCAAGAGCAACTGGAGTAGCTTCTTAAGAAACAAGAAACACATTATTTTACTTCTCTCCTGACCGCTGATTATTATATAGAAACCAACTATTAATAGAAGAAAACATGCATAAATGTGCCTTATGTCATATGCACCAGAGCTCTAAAATATAATGGTAGCACATTCTTTAATCACTTAGCTATGCTCAGCAAATCCTAAGGCCCTGGATATAAAAGGAATAGCCAGCCCAAAGTCCACTTAGGTAGCAATGGCTAAGGTTGGTTTCTCAAACTTTGCAGCCCTCTAAAATAAATGGATGTGTGCAAGTCCTCCCCAATCTTAGTAAATAATACATAAATAAAACTGCAGTGATAAGTAGTTGATTTTCATAGAGACCCATAAGTTTATCTCCAAACGTGCCCTGGATTTTGCTTTCTACTGTGCCTGAGCAAGCCCCATCATTTTAAAAACTTTTGTGACCTTCCCATTGCAATACTTACGGGTCATGGCCTATAGTTTGAGGATCCCAATATGTTCCTAACATATTATTACAGGTAAATGTCTATCCAGGTCATAGTTGTCCCCAAGGTGCTTTTTCCAAAAGGCAACTGGACTTTCTTGGTTTTTTCGCTTCACATCCAAGAAGCTTCTTTAGTTCTAGCTCTATTTGAACTGAAGAAGCTTCTTGGATGAGAAACAAAACACTTTCAAAGGAAAAAAAAACCAAGAAAGTCTAGTTGCCTTTTGGAAAAAGCACTTCTGGGATTATTATGGGTAATTTTTATCTTAATTGGCTGCAAAAAGATCGTGCTTCCAGGAACAGGAGAAAAAGAATGAAGACAATGAATGAGCTAATTCAAAAGATAGTTTGGGGAGTTAGCAAGAAGAACAGACTGATCTGGGAGGGATGATGTGAAGCAATTAAAAATTAAGTTCATTGATTTGAAGTATTTGGCTCTCAGGATCTTTCTATGACATTTGCAGCAGTCTCCAGAACTTTGTTAACAGTTAGGTTAAGTATGGATTAGTTTGCAATTGCACCAAATATTGCCTCATATTTCTGAAAAACAAGTGGCTCATCTAGATCAGTTATTTGTGGATAAGAGCCTGATTTAAATATATTTTCAAGCAAAGGATGCACATCTCTCCATTTGTATAATAGGCTATGCTCTTTTTATTGTAGAGAGAGTCCTGAAAGAATGAGTGAATGTACATTGGCCTCTTGGCCATGCCACAGATGCTGCTGTACAGTGCCCCTGCAAGCTGAATCTAGTCACAGAAATGTCATAGTTAATCCCAGTTCCATCTGCAGTGGCTGCTTGCTAGTGCATCCTTCATATGGCATTAGCTCACTTCTAACAACAAGGTAATAAAATATTTATTTGTTTAAAATGAGAAGAGATGAGGACGCTAATCTCTGTCTTTCTATATCACAGAATTCCACAAATATAGTCTTCTAGGTTCTTGCTTGGTTATTTTTTTCTCCCAAGCAATTGGGAGCAACACTTAGCAGAATTTGCTGGACAGAAATATGAAGTGTGACCTTTTCCTCCTGGGATCAGGGATGTCCATTTTTGTTGTTAATTGCGAAGTCGTATCCGACCCATCGTGACCCCATGGACAACGTTCCTCCAGGTCTTCCTGTCCTCTACCATCTTCTGGCGTCCATTTAAGCCTACTGCTTCAGTGACTCCATCCAGCCACCTCATTCTCTGTCGTCCCATTCTTCTATTGCCCTCAATGTATGGTTAAAATAAAATCAAGATGGCAGCCATGATACTCATATGGAACATGCATAAAAATAGAACATTTATTGCCCTGGCATGGCCAGCAAGTTGATATTTTTTAACCATATCTGCAGACAAACTGGGATTTAAACTGGGCTTTAAAAATGTGTAGCTTAAAAATATAGATAACATTTATTGTTACATGTGATTAGATTTTTGCTGTGGGATTCTCAGCTAACATCATTTCATTTTATTCCAAGGTGTTTGTGTCACAGCTACTGTCCCTTTCTCCTTGATGCAAAACGTAGGACAGGACAGAATTTGGAGAGGTCACTGGATGCTGGTAGTCCTGTGCTGGCGAAAAAAGGAACTGACTGTTATTATTACCAAGGAACAATCATAAAAGATTTAGAGGCAAGTTGCAAAATTATTTTCTACATGGTTATAAAGGTTATTAAATGTACACCAGGTAATATAAAGTAACTACGGAAATTGAACTGAATGTATTTACTCACAATAGCCATTTCCCTCAATTTAGTGCAACAAGGGATTAGTTCATAGGGTTATACTTAATGCACTTAATTCATACTGAACCAATTCAAGGACAGAGATAAGAGGGCAAAAGAATCACACCAAGACAAATGTAATCTAAAAATGTAAGTGGTTGTGGACAACAAGCTGCCTGATAGTGAGATGGGTGGCATATACATTTAATAAGTAAATAAGTAAAATAAAATAAAATTCAGGTGACATCATTGTGGAATGAATGCCTTTGCTATCCATATAGTAAATGACACCATTGCTTTTCTTGTAAAAAATTGAAGAATGAACTAAAAAATAATGAATACTGTTGAAATCATCAGATGTTAGGCTACAAAAATAATAACAATAAACATCAATTGTATTCATTTTCCAGATATCACAAACTCTCTCTTTTACCCACCACCCTCCACCTTCCACCCCAATCTTTCTTATGTTATTTTAGGGCAGGTGCCGTCAAGGTTTAGAGCCTGTTAATCAGTGACATCCAGTCCCTCTTCCTTGTCTAACAATCTAGGGAATGCCTTCTAGCCAGTTGTAACAGTGTAACCCTAACAACATTAGAAGACTTCATGACAGTTGCCTTATAATTTTTCCAATATACACCTTTCTCCACATTTCTAGGTTTCATTTATTTGCTTGGTCCCACCTTGCACTATCTTATGAACATGCAATTTATGCCAAGAGTAAGCAAGCCTAAACCCTCCAGATATTTTGTACATCAACATCCAACAGTCCCAACAGCAGTGGGGGCAATGGAAAGAGAAACTGGGAATTACCCAATTATTCCAAAACGCCAATTTCCTTATCCATGGCTTATATTAATAACTAACTTCATAGTATAAATTATCCTACTCCAACTCTCCTCAACCTAGTATCCCTAGATACACTCAACTCCTTTATTCCCAGCCAAACAGAAATATGCCAACTGGGAATACTGTAGCAGGAACAGCAATCTGAAGGGCACATGACTGACAGAGATAGTTGTAACTAGAGGTATAAGATTACCCTATTAGACCTTTTCATCTGGCTAAAACTGGTTCTTTTATTTCTTCAATAGCACCAGAATTCTAGAAGGGTTTGTGCTATTCTGAGGATCTCAGCAACTAGTGATATTTGATAAATAGCATTATTGCTGGAAAGGTAGCTGGCATGTTGATATATAAACTTGACAGTGGAAAAGAAAGCCTGCCTTCAATTCATTAGTTGTTAGCACCTGAAACAAATATGGTATGTTCCTCCTGAAAAGCAAGGGGCAGGTTTGTTTGCTCACCACAATCACTCAACATCCGATAATTCTAAAGAACCAGCTATTCAGAAGGCAGTGACTTTGGAGTGAATCCAGCATTTGTGTGATCAACTTGGTGCTGGATTCTCATTCTACATACAAAGACAGAGTGTAATTAGGAAAACAAACATTCTCACTTTTAAACAGCCCTAGAGCAGACAGAAAAACCCAAGGGGATGGTGGGGTGAGAGGAAGAGAATCTTTTGATTTTATACTAAGTTAGCTCAATTTGCTTTTACTGCAGAATCAGCTATTTAAATAGTATGGATATGCTGAGTTACTTTTCATAATATAATCCTAATTGGGAAGGTTTTGCTGAATAGCATTCAATTCAATAGCAAAGATTTTCAGGGATTGTGATTTCTGGTTATGTTGAACTTATCAATTCTTCCTTTAGATCAAACAGCAATGAACTTTGGGACCAAATTCTGGAAATTTTTACCTCAGAGGGTACCCCAGATAACCACGTGGAGTAGAACAGACTATAACAAACACATCTGGTGTTATTTCTTTTGGCTAAGATTGGTCCACAGAGGGAAGCTAATCATTGCAAAATAATTTGTCTTATTTTTTTAAAAAAATCAGTTTGTAGTTAGAGGATGGTTGATTGGTAATAGATTCTCCATTTAACATTTTCAGCTTAAAATATATTATTTCTTGTGTTATGCACAAAATGTCAGCCCTTCCAGATAGGCCAGATAGGAAACATGACCAGATAAGCCAATTCGACTTTATTGTAAGGCAAATTAACAGAATCATGCAAGTCTGAAAATACAAATCTCCCACAGTCACTTTTAACACCTTGATCAATTAGGGATGGTCTTTCCTAAGTTTCTTTCTCTAACCATTAAACTACTGGGGGTTCCTCCCTCTCTTTTCTGATCACTCCCTAGGTAGCATCTCTGCCCCTTGTCCCTCAATGTCATTCCCACATATTGTTACACAAAATGATACTTAGACTCAAATACATGATTTAATACCAAAGTGACAGGAACAAACTCATTTGTTCATATTGGATCCCTCTAGCTATGTCATCTTTTAACTTTGTTCAAAATGTGTCTTTTATCTATTTTTGGTATCTATTTTTTGAAATCATTTGAAAAGACTACCTCTGTTTGCTTTTTCCTCCAAATAACTCAGGAAAGTAAAAGCACTTGTAAAATATGGAAGAAAACTGCATGCCAAAAAAACTATGAATGAGTTTCACATATGAAGTAAAATTTAATGGTTACTAAAAGGAAAACAGAGACCTATATTAGCTTTGCCTGATATATAGGTCAAATACTCAAAGAGAAATCCAACTAAGAATGAAGTTGGGGTGGTTCTAAGTAATGAATAGGAACAATTTCCAATTATTTGTGCTATTTTTAAAAACATATTTTTTTCTTTCTGATAGGAAGCTGAGCAAAGATCATTTCTGGTACAGTTTGCAGAGGGGCAAGACACACCTTCTTTGCAAAAAGCAGCCAGCAGTGATATCCTTGAATGTGTGAATGGAATGAGACATTCTATTCTGCCTGGTGATAAAGTGATGGCCCCCTGGGAACCAGAGCAGAAGAGGTATGGCCCAGGAACTGTCCTCCAGGGCATGGAGACCAGAGATCCTCTGCGAGGTAAAATTGAAATTATCTTGCCATATACTTGGGGAGTAGCTTTCTGAGTGGCATGGTGGCCTAGAGGTGGAGCTCTTGCCTCACAATCAGGAGGCCGTGAGTTCAATCCTAGGTAATTCTCTCTCTGGGCGCAAAGAGAAAATATTTGCTCTGAGCTCCATGTAGTCATCAGGAAGGGCATCCAGCCAGTAAATGCTCAGCTCCATTCAGTTGCCCTAACTTCACCCTGATGAAAGGGATAAACTCAAGATAATTCTTCTCCCCTGTCTCATAGCTGACAAAGTGAGAAAGAGCCTGTGGTCTAGAGGTTAATACATCTGCCTAACATGCAGACAGCCCAGGTTCAAATCTCAGAAGGGTATGTCTGGTTGAAAAGAACTAAAAAGTTCGAAGGCCGACAGGGTGCACCAAACTCAAGATCATACATACATACATACATACATACATACTTGGGGAGTAGCTTTATGCTATGTTTGCCAAGGGAAATAAACATAGGCTGGTGCTTCTCTTTTAAAAAGAAGGAAATCTTTATTAGAATTTGCATTGAGATAGAAAGTTAAAAACCTGATCTAGCTTCCTTTGGATCCAGTCAAAGAATGAAAGGCCATATGCTGTAGTTCACTAGGCCACATGGAACATGGAATAATACCTACCACAGAAGGAAGAAAAGATTTAGGGGGGGGGGGAGAACAGGAACTGGAACTGAGCCAGCCATGAGTGTCTAACTGAAGAAGACATGTCAAAGAAAGGAATCTACACTCACTTTCACTACAACTATTGCATCTACTGAAACTAAGACAGTGCAATGAGATTGATCTTCCAACCCCCTTCTTACAAGTGTGTGTATCTGTTCACGACTACTATCACATCACAAAAGTTTTTTCTCTTATGGTTAGTAGCTATGTTTGTGCTTCGGCATCTGGCATTTTCTCATGTCCTGCTGTGAGGAGGCTTTGGGTGCCCTCCTCCTTGGCTTGAAAGGAAAGTCTTTTGAGTGGCATCTCTTTGGACCTCCTGAAAATCTTACCCCTGACTCAACATCTATATTCCTTCTGACGCAGGTACCCTTTTCCTGTCACGTATCACAGTTTCTTCTTGTTGAGGCTGCTGCATTGTCTCTTCTCCTGCTGGGAAGTTTAAATTGATTTCCGACATCCTAATAACACTTGGTTTTTATCTCTCATTAAGCTACGTCACACTAGGTAATTTACCTGTTTCTGTGGCAGAATCAATTCTTCTATGCATATTTACAAGAAATAGCTCACAAAGATTCTGTGGAGGTTGCCTTGTGGGTGGGTTTTTTTCATGGATAATAAATGAGAGGGTTTAATTGCATTTGCTTTATTGAAGTCAATACATTTGAATTCAGCGTAGCAAGCGTGAACATTCACACCTTTTGCTAAATTGCCCATCAGCTTTGAAATTTAGTTAGCATTTATGTACTATCACAGCCCTTTATAGTTTTACTGAAAATATTCCTTTGCAGTATATTTTCCTGTCATTCTATGGTGCTACGTTGATGTTTCCTTCTGAACATAAAGAATGTTACATCTTACATTGTCTCTGTTTTCGTATTCATAATATTATTTTCAGACTGCGAACAGAGTAAGCTTTTGGCATGCAAATCATAACAGCCCCTGTTGGATAGCTTATACTGTACAAGTTAAATGAATTGTTCCTTCACAATCCCGAATGTGTTCCATCTTTGGCAAGTTGCAACTTTACAATATTTATCTATGAAAAACAACTAAGGCTTTTAAAAAACAAGAAGAGTCCCACTGTCCCACTATGTACATCTTGTTTTAATTTTGAATTGAGCCTGCAAATTATTTACGTACCTTGCAGTACTTTGTTTAATGTTGATTTGCAGAATTTATTCTTTAAAAATCCCTTCCTTGTGACTTCCTCTAATCTTGTGGCAGCATATTTCCTCGTGACTCAGTGCTGTAATATTTGTTTTTAAGAATGTTTTGCTGCTGAGAATTTCTTATCTTTCTCTGGGCACTCATTCTGAGATATAAATTGCTCCTGCAAGTGCCTCCCTCTTTTTCCTAGGAGCCTGGAGGTCCGATTTGGAAATCTTTCCTCAATTTGCTTTCTGAGATCTTGGACAAGACTCAGCCTTGGCTTTTCTGTAACCTGAAGAAAAAAAAATACTTCATATTCCTCAGGCAGATAATAGACCAGAAGGCCAATCTTAGTCACTATAGGCAATTGTATCTCTCCTTATTTCACCTGTTCTGGTTATAAGAAAAAACTATATAGGCTGATAAATCACCTACACATCTTTAAGTCTTTTATTACAAATTTCTAATACAAGAGAAATTTGAGAGTTCAGGGCTTTTTGTTGAAATAGGTTCCTCAGTTTTTCCTATATTTCCATGCAATGTTTTTATCTTCCATAGAAATAAGCAGATTAATGCAGTTAAGGATCCATGTCCATAGCATTCTTGTTTGCAATATCCCATATTCCCTGTTCTTTTCCAACTTCATCTGGTGTTGGATCTAAGGCCCTGGACCAGCTGTGGTGCAATCACCAGTGTTTCGTTACTGTCTACTATGTATCACAGCCAGCTGTCTTGTTTTAAGTAATCTGCTTCTCTTGAAGACTTGTCAGCAACACACATACCCTTATACACACCAATCCCTTCCCTTTCCCTATTCCCAACTCTTACACTTTTACATTTTCTTTTGAGTTGGGTGCACATGAGTAGTAGACTATGCAGTATGTGGGAGCAGCTTTCTGCAGCCAAAGGCATGGGCAGAAGAAGTAAAAATAATAGAACTATGCATATTGTTTAGCATTTTAAATAGTTCTGAATCTCTGCTCTAGAAGGAGAGAGAGAGCTTTTTGGTTCTATCTAGGCATTATTTGCTGAAAATGGGAAAACTTGAAAAATGTTATTTCTGAACAAAAAACTAAAAACTAAAAAATGAACTGATCCAAATATGTACAACAGTATAACACCCCTTGGAAGTTTTTTTTTCTTGGTATGTTTTGTTAAGACAGCATCTGGTGGAAAGTTGTGTTGTAGCACATGCTCTTCACAAAATACCACCTAAAGAGAATATGGAAGCAGCTCTTTGTGTGAGTGGGCATAAAGTGTAATTAAAGATGGTGACTAAGCCAAAAAGCTCTGGTACTGAGCATATGCGTTCTCATTTCTCTCCCCCCACACTACATATTGCGTTTTAACCAAGGTATGAGGCTCACCGTGTCTGCTGAAATTGAAATAGCTGCCAGTTTGGGATTGCAGTATTTGCAGAAATCAGATTTTGTAACCGACACAGATTAATGTTCTTAATAGGGCCTTTTGCCTTAGCGTATTCTGCAAGTACAATTTAAGTGAATTGGGTTCAGACTGAAATCTTTCTTTTGATTTTCCAGTTTTTTTTTTCCTATTTGAAAAAAAATGCGTATGTTCTTCTATGTTTTTCTTGGCATATTTTAACATATTTTGAGATGGGGATTTAGATTTAATTTTATTTTTGTGAAATAATGGACAGTGCTGGAGTTTGGGGTATTTTTCATCATTCTGCAGTCCACAAGGCAGCCTATCCCTGATGTGAAAAACCCATGAAAGACTTCATTGATTCCTTACCATGTGATATGAAGCCAATGAGGCTGCAGATGGAGAAGTTCTTGTTCTGTGAAAATAGGATACACATCCTTTAGCTACCTTGTGACTACCTTGTGACTGCCAACACATGAGCGTCGTGTTAAATGAGAAAGGTTTTTTTTCCCTCTGCTTAAAAAAAACCCCTACTCAAATCCTTTCTCACAAATGAGATGGAATAGTCAAGAATGAAAAAAATCTTGGTAAGGCAATAAAGTCAATTGTTAAGAACACAGGCTTGGCATTTTTAAACAAACATTCTATATTCTTTTCAACAGAAAAAGAAGATGAGGAAATTACAGTCAGCTTTTGGAATGGCAAGAAAGCCAAAGTTCCATTAGGTCTCGCTTTGTGGATTTCTCCAGCGCAGTGGAAGAGAATTGTAGAGAGGATCCATTTGCCCTACACAAGCAGGAAGCAGTTGGAGGGGCAGGTTCACAGGCCTGGCTACTACAACTGTTCACATGAAACTATTCCAACTATTCCAACATGCACTTTGGGTGATTTCCAGAGGTGTTGGTGCAGACGTTGCTGTTTTATCCATCCTTGCTTTAGTGGTTTCCATCACACATGCTCATTGCTTGGACACAGGCAATGTGTCTCCTACTGTGGCCACTGCTGCTCTAAATACAGTGGCTGTTGGACACGGCCCTCTTTAGCAGAATTAACCTCTGGATATTTAAGAAAAAAATTCACTAGTAAGCCTACAACGCCATTCTTAGCAATAGAAGCCTCTCCCGAAGTAGAACATGCTGCTATGCTATCCAGCTCTTCCTCATCCTCCTCAGAGTCTCATTGTGAAAGGGAAAAAAGTAGCACCAAGAGTACAATGATAGATCAAGCAGTGAACACAGATTCTAGTCTTTTTAAAAATCCCACCTTACAGGAAACCAGAAGACCAGAGTGGAAGTACTGGAAGAGAAGTCAACCCACCTTTGTTTATAAAAGCCAAGGTACACAAGATCTCCCTTGATTGATCTCCAATAGATATCTAGAACCTGTTGGTTTCACAAACAGGGTGACAATCAGGTCACAATGGGTTATTCAAATATCTCTGGCTTAGTGTGTTGCTTAAATCAAACTATTGTGACTTAGCCATGATTTCTTAGCATTATGTATAAAACCCAGTCCCTATCTCAAGTGAGTGTATATTAACTAATGTTGGCTCACTCTGCAATTTAGTATGTTAAATTTGTTCTTTGTCTTTATACATATATCATATGGGGCCCAAAAAGAAAAAGACATTGCTCGCACCTACAGATGTTGCTTGCTGCAACTTACTGTAGATCATGCTAGCTGAGGATGCTTGGAAGTTCCATAAAGTAACATCACAAAGATTGAAGTTTCTCCAGACTTGGCCTGCAAAGCAGAGACATTTATGAATATTATAGTGTTAATGAAAATGAAGTACTCCATTATAGACACTTTCATATCTAATTTCATATTTGAGGAAAAGGCAATAACCACTTATACTAGCTTGGCTAGTTTTAAGGAATAACTTGTTTGGATGATAAAGAGTAATCAACCATGCATAACATCTAATGTATGAGTCTATTTCAACAGGAAAAAAACAAAGAATTTTTCATGATGACAGAGAGCTACATGGCAGCTGTAAAGTGGTGACATTTTGTGCAGGAGCTGGCAAAAATCATGCCACCCTAAGAAGTGTGCTGACTGCACTTTCAACTCCTACTCAATAAAGTAGAATAGGAATTTCATCTGAGCCATAAGTGGAGGGAAGAGAGAATTGGGAGGGGGAATCTTGCCTCTGGTGCTAGCTACTACAAGAAGATCCATGGGGCTTCTGCTGCCAGTTCTCCAATCCCATGGAGTCCTTCTCTCCTGCCCCCCACTGCAGATTTCTTCTGCCAATCATGGTTAATAAGAGAAGTGGAGGACAGGCAACAAAGTGAGTCTTCTTTTCACTAGTTCTCCTGGCATTAAAAAGAGCCACATGCCCCATTTCCCTTTTCACTGGAAGGGAGAGGGTGAAAACAGCTCTTCAGGCAGCATCCCAGTAATAAACTGTAGAAAGCTTTACTGTGAGGGGACTGGCTACAGAAACCCATGGTAAAGCCATTCCCCAGTGAATTTGGTTCCTGTAGTTCTCCCACAGGTTAGGCACTGGAGTGGGGGAAGAAAGGGAAGGAAGGCACCTGTGCTGTGTGGGGAGGAAAGCTTAAAGTTACTGCAGGGCCCCTGGCTGAAATGCCACTCTTGTCCCTCTTCCTTTGCTCTCTGAGAGAAACCAGAATTAAGATGACCTTCTTTTTCTGCCACTCTTGATTTGGAAAGAGAAGAAGGAAAGCCTGAAATCTTCTACTGATAAAATTGGATGGCCCTGAAAAAACAAGAGGCAGGGCCTGGGGCAGGGATAGGCAACCTCGGCTCTTTTATGACTAGTGGACTTCAACTCCCAGAATTCCTGAGTCAGCTATGCTGACTCAGGAATTCTGAGAGTTGAAGTCCACGAGTCATAAAAGAGCCGAGGTTGCCTACCCCTGGCCTGGGGCAAGGTGTAAGGCCTCAAGTGGCCAATACCAGTAATGCTACCACCACCTCAATTTACCTTGGTAGGATGCACTTGAGACAGACCAGATAGCATGGCTTGCACTGGAAAAAGCTACAAAATGGCCTCTTAAAAGTCAAGTGCAGACCGCCTTCTGGGTGGGTCAGAGGTGAGTTGAACACAATGTCACCCATACATATCCTTTAATTCTCTATGCTGAGGGTTTGCCATCTCTCTGTTCACAATTGGAAGATAGCATTCCAGCCATGGCATATTTGATTTATCTTTGCAAAAGCTGCTTCTGCTCCCTTGGCTAAGTTTGGAAGGAGCTCCATGGAACCCACTTCAAGTCAAAGTTGATTTTCATTGCAGTAGGAAAAGGATCTCAAAGCCAAACCATAGGTACGGTTTGCAACAGTGCAAACTGGCCACCGTGATAATAGAAAGGTCAGTTTTCCCCTTACCTGTAATACACACAAAATACATGAAGTGAACAAATGCCAACAAATTTCCTACGGACATCCAGAGGCATATTAAAGCAGGTCAGTACTAGGTTGTTATATATTATCATGCTGCCAGTCAGTCCATGCTCCTATATATTCTGGGATGCATTCAGTATGTTAACTTTTTTGTGTTGTACGTGATAAACAGTTCTTTGGTATAGGCAGTTCACTCTTGCAGTTCTGCTAAAGTTGCTTCTAAGAGCATGATATTAAACCAACCTTTCATTTTCCATGACTTCATTGAAAATAGACATTGAAATCAACTAACAAGCAAAAGCCAAGTATTTCTAAGAGAATACTGTCAAGGAAACAATGTTACTGACAGTCTAATTTTATTTCATGTTAATAACCAATCCAGCTAAAGCAGATTCATGGGGTGGATAACTACCCTTTCTAGTCATTATAATACTCATAACAGAACTAGTAATTTGACTGGGTTCACACATTATGCTAAGTGACAAATCACATGATTTGCAGGGCTCATCTGTCGAGTCCTCTTCATGGATCTTGGGTGCTCTTCTTGTGGATTTCTGATGTTTTGTAGACTCAAGTTTCTATTTCAACCCTTCCGTCTATAATTGTTATAATATCAATCTATAGGAGCCAACATTGTCAGTAGCAGCTGCAGAAAAGAAAGAGCTGACAACAAAGCCATTTCATCCACAGATGGATTTCCACCAATTCTGTACAACCACAGTGCTATATTTGAAACCATTGAAGAGTCTCGTCAAAGGCATCTTTCGATGAAGAAAATCTTGAGCCATGGAATTACTAGCTCATCATGGGGAGGTTAATTATGTATAGAATTGCTATTCCCCCCCTTTCTGTCAGGGTTCAAGATGTCACTAAACAATAGCACTCTTTACAAGATTCTCTTAGCTATTTCATAAGTTCTGGTTGCCATACTATCGAACTCCTGAACAGCACCAGGATAAAGTAATTTTGAAGAAACTGTTTTTTTAAGTTTGAGACTAGTCATGCCACAACAAAAAGAATGAAAGGGAATCAGGCTTTGTACTAAACATTAGATGCTGATGAGTATAATGGATTTAGTCATTTCCCTTTAGCCAGAATGTACTGTTTGTTCTGACTACAAAGAAGCAAAATAAAATTACTTTTCCAGAATTTTAGGCAAACAAAACACAGTGCAGAATCAAGTGTTCATAAGAATGTAATATCTTTCTCACAATTTATTAGGTAAAAAGAATCACATAGTGCAAAAGTAAAAAAATACATTCATGATTCAAACTGCAGTAAATGTTAATCAAGTTCAAGCTATAACAGTTAAAAAGGAAGGTAGAGCAGAATACTCAACAAAAGGATAAATATCTTAGGTATGAAAAGATGACACTTCAGACACTGAAATTGATTTTAATTGTCGTTAGCAGGAGATAAATGAAAAACCAGATTTACACTTTCCCCTGGCTGAACATTTACTAGGTGTGCTTCTTTGACTGTGTCATCATATGAAGTTGTGTTGATTATGTATGAGCCAGGTGACACTTCGATGAGGATTTCCTGCAATGAACAAAAAAAAAACCCCTTCGATTTTAAAACACAAGAACAAACTTCTGCATCAGGAGGATATTATTCCTAACAAAGAAATGAATTAAGTTTAGTAGCATTGCGTGAAAAAGAATTTAGTCTATTGATCAATCTATCTGAGCTGAAATATATTTTGTAACAGTTCATCAGAGATTAAGGCAGTAATTTTCCTGGCATTGTTGAGTTTTCAGTCCCAAATCTAGTATGTTATATCCCAATCTGTTGTGTCACTGGGGTACCCATAAAGATTACATGTTTTTTTCAATAAATCTTTCAATCTGTATGCTTTATAGCATGATATGTAGACCTTTGTTCAAGCAACACAAGATTTGCTCCGTCTCTGCTCTTGATTTTGAAAGTTTGTCTCAATGTGTGTATATGTGTGCGTGTCTTTGTGTGTGTGCAAATGAAAACTAATGTATCTGCAACTTTGTCAACAAATATAAGCTGGTAATGAACTATACAGAAAATGCAAAACGCAACTAGCCTTAACAATCTAGTTCTCAGTGATTCTAGTCACTGGGATGAGTGGGTGCTTCATCACTGGAGGTTTTCAAAAAAAGACTGGACAATCATTTGTCTGGGGTGGTATAAGGACTCCTACCTTGGGCAGAGGGTTGACCTCCAGGGTCCCTTCTATAGCCCTATGATTCTATGACTCTAGTCCACATGCCTAAGTGCAAGGAACATTAGGAAATATGATTCCGCAATATCCAGATGGCCACAGATTCCCCAGCCCTATCACACAATCTAATGCAACTTGATACTTGCTTCTGATACAGATGGCTGAGCTGGAATTAAAGCAGTTGGTTCTGTTAAAGCAGTTGGTTCGGTTTTGTGACATTCAGGCTTTTCCACTACTGGAACATTTTGCTTTTCCACTGCTGGAGCATTTTTCTTTTCCTAGAGAGAACACATTATAGCTTTCAAGTCTGGAAGTGACTTACGTTCAGGCTATATAATCAGCCATCATCCTTGCCCAAATCACAAACAACACTTTGCAGGAGTAAATGCCAGAAGGTATCAAGGACACCCATCAAGAACTTTACAAAAACAATGTGCACAGCAATATCTCCCCAACCTCCTTCATAATTTCTAGAAAGAAAAATGTGGCATCATATGAGGGAAGGCCCAATGGCTCATTCACCCAATTCTAGCTTTTAAAATCCCGGCTAAAGAGAATGCATGGAAGGTTTCATTGCCCTTGAAAACCAAATTGTGCCTTTAAGGAAAGCAACATTCAGGATACTTACCTCATTTTCAAATGCTCTTAGCAAGTTTTTAGATGCCTCCCTGCTGTGATAGCGGAAAATATGTTCAATTTCATTCTCCTCAAACTGAAATGGTGGTACTGAACAGTAGTAATTCTGGAGGAAAGTTGTTGATGAAAAAGGGATTACTAAACCCACTTTGTGTACATGAAACAATTTAAAGTACGTGTGGCGTTCAAAGCAACCCTCCACATTCACATCCCCGTTTAAATCCATGTCGTTGTTTTAATGCTCAAAGCCAGACTTGTCCTATTGGGACCTGATGAGCAAGAATCTCCTTGCAAAATGCTCTGCTTCCACATTCTGCCTTCAGAAGAGCAGATGAAAAAGAAGCTTTTTTGTTTATTTACCAAACTTATATGCCGGCCATCTTGCCAAAGTGACTCTAAGCCAGGGGTAGGCAACCTTGGCTCTTTTATGACTCGTGGACTTCAACTCCCAGAATTCCTGAGCCAGCATGGCTCAGCTTGGAAACCTCTCCCTTTCCCCTCAGCATGGCTGGCTCAGGAATTCTGGGAGTTGAAGTCCACGAGTCATAAAAGAGCCAGGGTTGCCTACCCTTGCTCTAAGCCAAAAGCTACATTCATTCCTGTAACAAAATGCTTGCATTCTACTCTTTGGAACTGGATTATTCTTCTTGAAATTGGAACAATGATCTACTGTCTCTGGACTGAATATATACTAGTACTGAATACACATATATGCAGTTCAAAATGCTGGAATGATGCAACTGGTAGGGAATGCAACTAAAACCAGCTACTGTACATTGATGGCCTTAAAAACACAGAGCCTTGAAACTGTACGGGCAACATTTGCTAAACTTTTCTGAAGGCGAAGTGAACAGGATACCAAAATTAAACAGGAGTTCTTGGCTCATGTGTTTAACATGAAATAATATATGATGTAAAATAAAATATATTTATATCCTGCACTTTCTTCCAAGCAATGGATTTTCTAATACAGCTACTAGAAGCGTACATAAATGAAACAGAAGTTTGGCATCAAGAAAAAAGGGATTGTGTTATTTCACAAGTGATAGTTTTAACATGATATTCTGATTTTCCCAGAAATTAAGTAATTGTAAATGTTACTGGGTTGCTCATATTACATTCTCAAAGGGATCAGTCAAATCATCAGTCTTTTCAGCATACAGTAAGTCAGAGATCTGCTCTGAAGGGTTGAAGAATGTTTGGGACAAGATGGAAAATGCTGCAGAAGCTAGAAGTGAAATAATTAAAAACAACATTTGCCTTCCCTATTTCAAGGGCCTCTCCTGGGTCTCAGCATTTTCTGTGAATGGCAGGAGACTAACCTTTCACCGAGAAAAGGCCAAACCTAAAGGTAGCCCACAGAAAGATCATAGAAGAACTCCTTTATGTCAGAGTTGCATTTTGCCTCTTTATAGAACTGGTTACCTCACACACTGCGGAGATAGAAGCCAGGTGTTCAGCAACTGCAGCAAAAGCAGCTTCAAGAGAAACATCAGCCTCTCCCTGTTGTCAAAAACAAAATGTCACTATAAAATGTACATGCAGAGCACATGATGAAAAGAAAAAGTAACATATGATGATATAGAAACAGGCTTCCAAAATACAAGAACAATTACATATGGCTTTATACTCTGGCATATCATTAATATAAAGTCTCCTTTGAAATGCTACTCCGTGTTGCAGCTTGTCGCTTTATCAGGTTTGTATACAGATAATTGATATGCTAAGCATATGTCTGTTTTATTCAAGTTTTCTGCCTCATCTAAACCCCCTCCTTAGCTACTGTATATAGCCAGAATGATGTGATTATTTATTGAGAAGAGGGACTGCATGGAAAGTAGCAGATAGCAGAAAATTCAGAGGGTCCATGAGAACGTCTCCTGTATGGACGAATCTCTGAGATATTTAGGATAGCAACAACACTTAGAAAGAAAATAGCCCAAATCCTTTTGCAATGAATCTAACGGTAGTCTTGAATGGTAGACCTACTGATAACTTTTAATTTAATGAGTACATCTGGGAGTCAGGAAGAGTATGTAGTTTGATGCATCAAGCATCTATCAGTTCCAAATATGGCCTAAATCAATTCTTATAGTGTCCCCCAAACCTAGTTAAAAATGAAAAGGTATCCTAAGCACCCACAGTATACCCCTAGCTCTTGAGGCAAATGTAAAAATTCACACAAAATATTTTCAGAGTCAGAAATAGTATTCATTTCTATCATTGAAATGTTTTAGCTGCTTCTCGTGACACTTTTTAAACCAAAACAAACTACTAACATTGCTCACTATGAGACATACCGTTTTCTTTCTTTATATAAGAAAAGATCCAATTTGGTCTAGTGCAGGGGTAGGCAACCTTGGCTCTTTTATGACTCGTGGACTTCAACTCCCAGAATTCCTGAGCCAGCCAGGAATTCTGGGAGTTGAAGTCCACAAGTCATAAAAGAGCCAAGGTTGCCTACCCCTGGTCTAGTGGTTAAGGCACCAGATTAGAAACCAGGAGACTGTGAGTTCTAGTCCTGCTTTAGGCATTCAAACCAGCTGGGTGATTTTGAGTTAGTCACTTTCTCCAAGCCCAACCCACCTCACAGGACTGCTGCCGTGGGGAAAAGAGGAGGAGGATGGAGTATTAGATACGTTTGCTGCTTTGAGTTGTTTATAAAAATAATAAAGGCGGGATGTCAAATAAGCAAACATAAACCTTGCCTGCAGGGCAAAGAACTGGAATCCTGGTACAGGCTCTAAGGCTTATTGGTTAAAACTAACCGACTCTTACCCGAAAGGTCCTGCTTTGGTAATGAGAAGGCAGGCACCAGTACAATTTCCGTTTTTTTGCTCGCTCCAGAACTTGCCGGGAAAGTGTTGCTGTACGTTGCATGCGATGGTTCACATTTAGTTCCTGGAATGCCATTCCTTGAATTCAAGCCTTAAAAAGCCAGCAAAGTTGCTCAGTCAGTCAAGAACAGCAGTGCTGGAGAAAAGACTAGGAGACAAGGGAGAATTGCACTGCCTAGCTCAGGGGTAGGCAACCTCGGCTTTTATGACTCATGGACTTCAACTCCCAGAATTCCTGAGTCAGCATGGCTCAGCTTGAAAACTCTCCCTTTCCCCTCAGCATGGCTGGCTCAGGAATTCTGGGAGTTGAAGTCCATGAGTCATAAAAGAGCCAAGGTTGCCTATCCCTGGCCTAGCTAGCCAACTCTTTGACTCCTTCTCTCCCTCCACCAGTTTTCTAGTATAAATGTTATTTTACCTCACTTGCAAGGATATATTTCCCACTCCTTCATTTCCCATCTTCAAACTCTCTGCTCAAGCCAGCCTTCTCTCAATACAAGTACTTTCCTTTACAAAAGACCACAGAGTTATCAAGGCAAGGAGAAAAGCTCTCTTTTCTTATACTTCAGACAAGCAAAATTCATTATGATTCTAAAAATGTTGGTGCAAAAATGACCTGGTTTGGCACTTGCCGAGGCGTGCTGGTTTATACAACTTCTCTTCACCATTCCTGTTTGCTCATCTTTTTTCTCCCCTGCATATGAAGGGAGAACCACACCAGCAAGAAAGAAAAGTTGAATCTGCCACTTGGCTTCTCCCCACTGCTAAGCAAATCAGCCAAAGTGACAAGGAGGAGGAGAGCTATTAATCATAGCCAGTTTAAGGCTACTGTGTACTTTTGCTACTTGATATAAACCAGCTGTGATTCAAAGACACAGCCCCATAGGAGTCCATTTTCAATTAACCACAGTTTAATATTATTTCTAATCTCTAAACTGAGCCCTAATTAATTAGGTGTAATTAATACACCATCCAGACAGGATCAGAACACCAAGCTGCTGTTTCTATTGTCTTTGTCCTTTTTTGATGATGAAAATATAATAGTTTGCATTTTATCACTGCATCATGTATGATACAATACTGCCAGCCAACAGTGGTTGGTAAACTGTGATTTATACTTTAGTATTGCATAAGTCAACCATGATTTATTCAGTAAGCAATAGCTGAAATAACCTACGGCTTAGTTGGTACATCTGAATCAGGCCTAAAAAGGGATAGAATTAACTATTAATCAAATGAGTGAAATACACTCTAGTTTAAACATTTGCTTTAGGTTTTGACCCTAAGTCAGTGATGGCGAACCTTTTAGAGACTGAGTGCCCAAACTGCAACCCAAAACCCAGTTATGCATCGTCAAGTGCTGGGTGGGTGTGGCCCATTGGGTGGGTGTGGCTGCGGTGGTAACGGCAGACTGGGTGGGACTAAAAAGTTCAATCAATCAATTCCAACTTTGCAAGATCTTTTTTTTCCCCCGCGAGAAGTTGAAATTGACTGATTGAACCTTTTTGGGTTTTTTGCACATGGCGGCGGAGGCCTAAAGCAAAAAAGTTTTATAAAACCCAGCTGTAGGACTGGGGCGACGGCACGCGTGCCCACAGAGAGGGCTCTGAGTGCCGCCTCTGGCACCCGTGCCATAGGTTCGCCACCACTGACCTAAGTACATTTAGGTTTTGACTCTAAGTACATTTTGCTTTGAAGCATTCCCATTAAAATCAGAAGAATACTTTTCTCAGATATGTAACATGTTACACTTTTTTCCACATTATATCTTCTGGAGGAGATTCCTTTGCTACCAGTTTTGACCTTTGGAATACTAGTATGTGTAAACAACACATTACATTGCTAGAATTGAAACAGTTACAGAGCATCTCTGTTATGAGTACAGCTGAATTTTATCAAAAGAATACACTGAAACTGTCCCTTATTTCAGACATCCAAGACTTGCACCTGTTATTTTGAAAACTAATGTAGGGCAGGGTAGGAGCTCATATGTTTAGACAGTTACATGCAGACATTATAATGCAACTGTTGGAACTTTGCAAGAATGCCGATTAACCAGAAAAAGAATGCAGCTAGTTCTTACCATTATAAAAAAAACTGACAACATGTAAACCTATCCTAAGAGTCAACCTCTCCGGGAAACCCAGCATCCAAAATGTTACAATGTAGGATAGCGAAAGACAATTATGGGTAACAACCAAATGGATTGGCAAACTTCTCCTAAAGGAGGAACTGCTTACTTCAATGTAGAGCAGTGGTGGCAAACCTATGGCACGGGTGCCAGAGGCGGCACTCAGAGTCCTCTCTGTGGGCATGTGCATCATCGCCCCAGTCCCAGGCCTTCAGCTGGGTTTTATAAAACCTTTTCGCTTTAGGCCTCCACCGCCGTGTGCAAAAAAAAAAA